>NC_091374.1:16141655-16211655 GCF_038502225.1 Cherax quadricarinatus
ACGCAAACCAACGTACGAGCCACAGCCCGGCTGGTCAGGAACCGACTTTAGGTGCTTGTCTAGTGCCAGCTTGAAGACTGCCAGGGGTCTGTTGGTAATCCCCCTTATGTATGCTGGGAGGCAGTTGAACAGTCTCGGGCCCCTGACACTTATTGTATGGTCTCTTAACGTGCTAGTGACACCCCTGCTTTTCATTGGGGGGATGTTGCATCGTCTGCCACGTCTTTTGCTTTCGTAGTGAGTGATTTTCGTGTGCAAGTTCGGTACTAGTCCCTCTAGGATTTTCCAGGTGTATATAATCATGTATCTCTCCCGCCTGCGTTCCAGGGAATACAGGTTCAGGAACCTCAAGCGCTCCCAGTAATTGAGGTGTTTTATCTCCGTTATGCGCGCCGTGGAGGTTCTCTGTACATTTTCTAGGTCAGCAATTTCACCTGCCTTGAAAGGTGCTGTTAGTGTGCAGCAATATTCCAGCCTAGATAGAACAAGTGACCTGAAGAGTGTCATCATGGGCTTGGCCTCCCTAGTTTTGAAGGTTCTCATTATCCATCCTGTCATTTTTCTAGCAGATGCGATTGATACAATGTTATGGTCCTTGAAGGTGAGATCCTCCGACATGATCACTCCCAGGTCTTTGACGTTGGTGTTTCGCTCTATTTTGTGGCCAGAATTTGTTTTGTACTCTGATTAAGATTTAATTTCCTCGTGTTTACCATATCTGAGTAATTGAAATTTCTCATCGTTGAACTTCATATTGTTTTCTGCAGCCCACTGAAAGATTCGGTTGATGTCCGCCTGGAGCCTTGCAGTGTCTGCAATGGAAGACACTGTCATGCAGATTCGGGTGTCATCTGCAAAGGAAGACACAGTGCTGTGGCTGACATCCTTGTCTATGTCGGATATGAGGATGAGGAACAAGATGGGAGCGAGTACTGTGCCTTGTGGAACAGAGCTTTTCACCGTAGCTGCCTCGGACTTTACTCTGTTGACGACTACTCTCTGTGTCCTGTTAGTGAGGAAATTATAGATCCATCGACCGACTTTTCCTGTTATTCCTTTAGCACGCATTTTGTGCGCTATTACGCCCTGGTCACACTTGTCGAAGGCTTTTGCAAAGTCTGTATATATTACATCTGCATTCTTTTTATCTTCTAGTGCATTTAGGACCTTGTCGTAGTGATCCAATAGTCGAGACAGACAGGAGTGACCTGTTCTAAACCCATGTTGCCCTGGGTTGTGTAACTGATGGGTTTCTAGATGGGTGGTGATCTTGCTTCTTAGGACCCCTTCAAAGATTTTTATATGGGATGTTAGTGCTATCGGTCTGTAGTTCTTTGCTGTTGCTTTACTGCCCCCTTTGTGGAGTGGGGCTATGTCTGTTGTTTTTAGTAACTGTGGGACGACCCCCGTGTCCATGCTCCCTCTTCATAGGATGGAAAAGGCTCGTGATAGGGGCTTCTTGCAGTTCTTGATGAACACGGAGTTCCATGAGTCTGGCCCTGGGGCAGAGTGCATGGGCATGTCATTTATCGCTTGTTCGAAGTCATTTGGCGTCAGGATAACATCGGATAGGCTTGTGTTAACCAAATTTTGTGGCTCTCTCATAAAAAATTCATTTTGATCTTCGACTCTCAGTCTGGTTAGCGGCTTGCTAAAAACCGAGTCATATTGGGACTTGAGTAGCTCACTCATTTCCTTGCTGTCATCTGTGTAGGACCCATCTTGTTTAAGTAGGGGCCCAATACTGGATGTTGTTCTCGACTTTGATTTGGCATAGGAGAAGAAATACTTTGGGTTTCTTTCGATTTCATTTATGGCTTTTAGTTCTTCCCGCGATTCCTGACTCCTATAAGATTCCTTTAGCTTGAGTTCGATGCTTGCTATTTCTCTGACCAGTGTCTCCCTACGCATTTCAGATATATTGACCTCTTTTAGCCGCTCTGTTCTTTTCCGTCGCCTGTAAAGGGAGCGCCTGTCTCTTTCTATTTTACATCTACTCCTCCTTTTTCTTAGAGGAATAAGCCTTGTGCATACATCGAGTGCCACCAAGTTAATCTGTTCTAGGCATAAGTTGGGGTCTGTGTTGCTTAGTATATCTTCCCAGCTTATATCGGTTAGGACTTGGTTTACTTGGTCCCACTTTATGTTTTTGTTATTGAAGTTGAATTTGGTGAATGCTCCCTCGTGACTAGTCTCATTATGTCGGTCTGGGGCTCCACGCATACATGTCTGAACCTCAATTATGTTGTGATCTGAGTATATTGTTTTTGATATGGTGACATTTCTTATCAGATCATCATTGTTAGTGAAAATGAGGTCTAGTGTATTCTCCAGTCTAGTAGGCTCTATTATTTGCTGGTTTAAATTGAATTTTGTGCAGAGATTTAAAAGCTCGTGTGAGTGTGAGTTTTCATCAGAGCTGCCTCCTGGTGTTATTACTGCAACAATATTATTTGCTATATTCCTCCATTTTAGGTGCCTTAAGTTGAAATCCCCCAGGAGCAAGATGTTGGGTGCAGGAGCTGGAAGATTTTCCAGACAGTGGTCAATTTTTAACAGCTGTTCCTGGAATTGCTGGGATGTTGCATCCGGAGGCTTGTAGACTACCACAATGACTAGGTTTTGGTTCTCGACCTTTACTGCTAAAACTTCCACTACATCATTTGAGGCATTTAGCAGTTCTGTGCAAACAAGTGACTCTGCAATGTACAGGCCAACCCTCTTCCCCTTTTGCCTGTTCACTCTGTCACATCTGTATAGGTTGTAACCTGGGATCCATATTTCGTTGTCCAAGTGATCCTTTATGTGGGTCTCAGTGAAAGCCGCGAACATTGACTTTGCCTCTGCAAGCAGTCCACGGATGAAAGGTATTTTGTTGTTTGTTGCTGGCTTTAGACCCTGTATATTTGCAAAGAAGAATGTCATCGGACTGGTGGTATTGTTGGTACTGGGGGGGGGGGATTTTTTTCCGGCATTAGTATCTATATCTGTTGGTTTGGAGTGGAGGCCATCGACTGTGGTTCCACTCCAGGAATGACTGGATTTGGTGTACGATATCTGCCATTTCCTGCCAGGTTTTTTTCCTTCCTGGCACTAAAAAACCTCTCCCTCTTGAGTGGCTGTGGCTACCCAGGTTTTCCCATGGCCTGGATGTTTTGTATCTTTTTGTCCCCTTTAGATGATGTGCCTGGCAATTTAAGTTATAGCACAGTCTTTCCTGTACTGAAGAGGTACACATTTCAGGGTGAAAAAGCTTACAGGAAGGGAGTTTGCATTTTCCTGTTGTCATATGGGCATGGCATTTTCTAGGGTGGTCATAGTTGCACGTCCCGTCTGTTTTTCCAGATTTCCCATGTCTGCAGATACCAAGTGCATAGTATGTGCACAGGCTTGGTTTCCGTTTGCCTTGGGTTTCTGTGACTGTATTCCCTGTTGGTGCATGTTTCCCTGTCTTATTCCTATCCTCCTTAGCACCAACAATTGAGAACCCACCAGTTGTTTTTGGTAATATATCCTCACTATAGCTAGTGGAGTCCTCTTGTTTGCTATTTCCTGTGGTATTTCTAGTTTGCAATATTGGTTTTATCTTATCTTTGACTACACTTGTTTCCCCACTACGGTTCCTGTCCCCTATGAGGTCATTTATATGTATTCCTTCCTGCGTATAATTCCCGACTACCTGGACAAAATCTCCAGCTTCACCATTACTGTCTCCCAGGACAGCACCTCCAGCTTCACCATTACTGTCTCCCAGGACAGCACCTCCAGCTTCACCATTACTGTCTCCCAGGACAGCACCTCCAGCTTCACCATTACTGTCTCCCAGGACAGCACCTCCAGCTTCACCATTACTGTCTCCCAGGACAGCATCTCCAGCTTCACCATTACTGTCTCCCAGGACAGCACCTCCAGCTTCACTATTACTGTCTCCCAGGACAGCACCTCCAGCTTCACCATTACTGTCTCCCAGGACAGCACCTCCGGCTTCACCATTACTGTCTCCCAGGACAGCACTATCAGCCCCACATTTACTGACTACCAGGACAGCACTATCAGCCCCACATTTACTGACTACCAGGACATCACCTCCAGCCTTACAGTTTCTGGCTACATGGCCAGTATCAAGGGCAGTACCATTCAGCCCAGACTTTTTATGTTCCCATCTGTTGTAGAAAGCTTCCAGGTTGTCTATGAAAGCAGCTTTGATGTTATCCTCTTTTAATACCCTTGTGATTTTAGTCCACAGATTTTCCTCATTTGGGCATACCCAAAAACACTTCCCTGTTTTAATACTGCTTGTAGCTAGTTCTTGGATATCTGCACAAGGGGCGTGACACCAATTTCCACAAAAATGACAATTTATCCATGTGGAAGCCCGTTTGTTTGATTGACTGCAGACTATACAGAGCTTCATAATGATTTTGAGTGGTTGATTTACTGTAATTCTACTAGCAACCTCTTGAATACTCTATTAATAACCTCCTTAAATGAAGCTCTAGCTATTTGTATTTCTATTTCTAACTAATTGGACAGCTTACCGTGTACGTTCCAGGTTTATATTTATTGTTTGTGTTTGATAAGGGCGCCTACAACCCCATCCGTTAACAGTCTGCTTTATTGTCCAACGAATCCGTTTGAAACCAGTCAAGGGTTCGGACCATCAAGGGTTCGGACCAGTCGAGGGTTCGGACCAGTCGATCTGATCTGATCAGTGGGTCACTTATTTAAAACATACTGGTCGGTGATTTGGGCTAACACATGAAGGATCTACTTGAAATTATCTACCCGAGTAATATGCGATTTGACTGATACAAAAGTATAACTTGCGTGTTGAAGAGCCGGTGATTTCTGGCAGCTCCTACAATGATGAACGGTCGAGCCTCATCCCTTGTTTATCAATCGCTGTATCTAGCTTTTCTAGTTTTTTTTCCGTCTCCACGACAATAAATGCTATATTATCACTATAGTTGGCTGGTGGAAGTTTTGTAGGAAGGACGCTTTTTCTGTAGTAATAATTGCTTCTCGTTGTGTATATTGCGACCGCTGGTAACTACAGGTTATATGAAATTCACAGTATACGTCTGGTATTTCAAGAAAAAAGAAACTAATGAAAGTCACTCCACTCCACTAAGTACCATTATAATACTGGTTAATTGCTACTACAACACTATTCTGCTATTCACTGGTATCACTAGATTATATGCGAGTACACTAGCATTCAACTAGCACCTACTATAAAAGCCATTCCATGTACCATTAAACAAGCACCTACTATAAAGGCCATTCCACGTACCATTCAACTAGCACCTACTATAAAGGACATTTTACGTACCATTCAACTAGCACCTACTATAAAGGACATTCCACGTACCATTCAACTAGCACCTACTATAAAGGACATCCCACGTACAATTCAACTAGCACCTACTATAAAGGACATTCTACGTACCATTCAACTAGCACCTACTATAAAGGACATTCCACGTACCATTCAACTAGCACCTACTATAAAGGACATTCCATGTACCATTCAACTAGCACCTACTACAAAGGCCATTCCATGCACCATTCAACTAGCACCTACTATAAAGGACATTCCATGTACCATTCAACTATCACCTACTATAAAGGCCATTCCATGTACCATTCAACTAGCACCTACTATAAAGGCCATTCCACGTACCATTCAACTAGCACCTACTATAAAGGCCATTCCATGTACCATTCAACTAGCACCTACTATAAAGGACATTCCATGTACCATTCAATTATCACCTACTATAAAGGCCATTCCATGTACCATTCAACTAGCACCTACTATAAAGGCCATTCCACGTACCATTCAACTAGCACCTACTATAAAGGCCATTCCATGTACCATTCAACTAGCACCTACTATAAAGGACATTCTACGTACCATTCAACTAGCACCTACTATAAAGGCCATTCCACGTACCATTCAACTAGCACCTACTATAAAGGCCATTCCATGTACCATTCAACTAGCACCTACTATAAAGGACACTCCACGTACCATTCAACTACCACCTACTATAAAAGACATTCCAGGTACCATTCAACTAGCACCTACTATAAGGACATTCCACGTACCATTCAACTAGCACATACTATAAAGGACATTCTACGTACCATTCAACTAGCACCTACTATGAAGGACATTCCACGTACCATTCAACTAGCACCTACTATAAAGGACATTCCACGTACCACTCAACTAGCACCTACTATAAAGGACATTCCAAGTACCATTCAACTAGCACCTACTATAAAGGATATTCGACGTACCATTCAACTAGCACCTACTATAAAGGACATTCCACGTACCATTCAACTAGCACCTACTATACTGGCCATTCCATGTACCATTCAACTAGCACCTACTATAAAGGACATTCTACGTACCATTCAACTAGCACCTACTATAAAGGACATTCCATGTACCATTCAACAAGCACCTACTATAAAGGCAATTCCATGTACCATTCAACTAGCACCTACTATAAAGGCCATTCCATGTACCATTCAACTAGCACCTACTATAAAGGCCATTCAATGTACCATTCAACTAGCACCTACTATAAAGGCCATTCCACGTACCATTCAACTAGCACCTACTATAAAGGCCATTCCATGTACCATTCAACTAGCACCTACTATAAAGGACATTCTACGTACCATTCAACTAGCACCTGCTATAAAGGCCATTCCACGTACCATTCAACAAGCACCTACTATAAAGGCCATTCCATGTACCATTCAACTAGCACCTACTATAAAGGACACTCCACGTACCATTCAACTAGCACCTACTATAAAAGACATTCCACGTACCATTCAACTAGCACCTACTATAAAGGACATTCCACGTACCATTCAACTAGCACCTACTATAAAGGACATTCCACGTACCATTCAACTAGCACCTATAAAGGACATTCCACGTACCATTCAACTAGCACCTACTATAAAGGACATTCCACGTGCCATTCAACTAGCACCTACTATAAGGGACATTCCACGTACCATTCAACTAGCACCTACTATAAGGGACATTCCACGTACCATTCAACTAGCACCTACTATAAAGGACATTCCACGTACCATTCAACTAACACCTACTATAAAGGACACTCCACGTACCATTCAACTAGCACCTACTATAAAGGACATTCTACGTACCATTCAACTAGCACCTACTATGAAGGACATTCCACGTACCATTCAACTAGCACCTACTATAAAAGACAGTCCACGTACCATTCAACTAGCACCTATAAAGGACATTCCACGTACCATTAAACTAGCACCTACTATAAAGGACATTCCACGTACCATTCAACTAGCACCTACTATAAGGGACATTCCACGTACCATTCAACTAGCACCTACTATAAGGGACATTCCACGTACCATTCAACTAGCACCTACTATAAAGGACATTCCACGTACCATTCAACTAGCACCTACTATAAAGGACATTCCACGTACCATTCAACTAGCACCTACTACAAAGGACATTCCACGTACCATTCAACTAGCACCTACTATAAAGGACATTCCATGTACCATTCAACTAGCACCTACTATAAGGGACATTCCACGTAACATTCAACTAGCACCTACTATAAAGGACATTCTACGTACCATTCAACTAGCACCTACTATAAAGGACATTCCACGTACCATTCAACTAGCACCTACTATAAAGGACATTCTACGTACCATTCAACTAGCACCTACTATAAAGGACATTCCACGTATCATTCAACTAGCACCTACTATAAAGGACATTCCACGTACCATTCAACTAGCACCTACTATAAAGGACATTCCACGTACCATTCAACTAGCACCTACTATAAAGGACATTCTACGTACCATTCAACTAGCACCTACTATAAAGGACATTCCACGTACCATTCAACTAGCACCTACTATAAGGGACATTCCACGTACCATTCAACTAGCACATACTATAAAGGACATTCTACGTACCATTCAACTAGCACCTACTATAAAGGCCATTCCACGTACCATTCAACTAGCACCTACTATAAAGGACATTCTACGTACCATTCAACAAGCACCTACTATAAAGGACATTCCACGTACCATTCAACTAGCACCTACTATAAAGGACATTCCACCTATCATTCAACTAGCACCTACTATAAAGGACATTCTACGTACCATTCAACTAGCACCTACTATAAAGGACATTCCACGTACCATTCAACTAGCACCTACTATAAAGGACATTCCACGTACCATTCAACTAGCACCTACTATAAAGGACATTCTATGTACCATTCAACTAGCACCTACTATAAAGGACATTCTATGTACCATTCAACTAGCACCTACTATAAAGGACATTCCACGTACCATTCAACTAGCACCTACTATAAAGGACATTCCACGTATCATTCAACTAGCACCTACTATAAAGGACATTCTACGTACCATTCAACTAGCACCTACTATAAAGGACATTCCACGTACCATTCAACTAGCACCTACTATAAAGGACATTCCACGTACCATTCAACTAGCACCTACTATAAAGGACATTCTATGTACCATTCAACTAGCAACTTCTATAAAGGCCATTCCACGTACCATTCAACTAGCACCTACTATAAAGGCCATTCCATGTACCATTCAACTAGCACCTACTATAAAGGACATTCCACGTACCATTCAACTAGCACCTACTATAAAGGACATTCCACGTACCATTCAACTAGCACCTACTATAAAGGACATTCCACGTACCATTCAACTAGCACCTACTATAAAGGACATTCCACGTACCATTCAACTAGCACCTACTATAAAGGACATTCCACGTACCATTCAACTAGCACCTACTATAAAGGACATTCCACGTACCATTCAACTAGCACCTACTATAAAGGACATTCCACGTACCATTCAACTAGCACCTACTATAAAGGACATTCCACGTACCATTCAACTAGCACCTACTATAAAGGACATTCCACGTACCATTCAATTTTTGAATGCCTGACATTAAGTGAAAAAAATGATCTTAATTCAGCAAGGTAATTATCGAAGGTAATTATCGAAGGTAATTTCTCCAGGTGTTTCAGTAAATAAATTGGGGGGGGGACGACGTTTCAGACCAAAGGTGAAACAAGGGCGAAACATGGTTATTAAAACATGATCTGCAACGTTTCTTCTTCAGTATTATGAGACAAAAGTTTTTATCAGACCAGTAAAAAATGATGAAGGAAATGAAGGAAATGAAGGAAATGAAGGAAAAAGAAGGAAAATGAAGGAAATGAAGGAAATGAAGGAAATGAACGAAATTGAATAAATTAAGGAAAAAGAAGGAAAAAGAAGGAAATGAAGGAAATGAACGAAAAAGAAGGAAAAATAAGGAAATGAAGGAAAAAGAAGGAAAAAGAAAGAAATGAAGGAAATGAAGGAAAAAGAAGGAAAAAATTAAATGAACGAAAAAAGAAAATGATGGAAAAGAAGGAAATGATGGGAAAAACATGGAAAAAAGGAAAAAATAATGATGGAAAAGAAGGAAATAAAGAAAAGGAAATGACGGAAAAGAAGGAAAGAAGGAAATAATGGAAAAGAAGGAAAGGAAGAGAAAATGGAAGAAAAATGAGGTAAACAGGGAAAATGAAAAGGAGGAAAAGAAGAAAAATGAGGAAAAAAAGAAAGTAAGAAAAAGAAGGAAAAGAAAATGAAGAGAAAGCAAGAGAAATGAAGGAAAAGAAGGAAAAGAAAAGAAAAAGAAGATAAAGGAAAGTAAGGAAAAAAAGGAAAAGAAGAAAAAGAAAAGGTAGGAAAAGGAAAAAGAAGGAAAAGAAGCGGAAGAAAATAACAAGGAAACGGAGGAATAGAGGAAAAAAGTGATAATTTCAAAACGAAAAAAAAAAATTAATTATTTAATGTTTGCTGGTTTATGATGCTGGTGATAGACTCTTGATCCGAGGAAACGGAGCTACCCTCTAATTACCTCTCATTCCCCAGACACTAGATGAACCCTGCGAGTTTAGCGCTTCCTCAGCAGTATAAGAAAAGCAATATACAATAATCGTTATTCAGTTTCACTTTTATCTACTGTATAAATGAAGCAGCACGTCGATAGATAGATACTGATAGACCGAGAAAAATAAATGTAGTGGAGAGGATAAGACTCGACCCCTGCAAGTACATGTAAGTAGGAACAGGTCCAGGAGCTAAGTCTCGACCCCTGCAAGTACATGTAAGTAGGAACAGGTCCAGGAGCTAAGTCTCGACCCCTGCAAGTACATGTAAGTAGGAACAGGTCCAGGAGCTAAGTCTCGACCCCTGCAAGTACATGTAAGTAGGAACAGGTCCAGGAGCTAAGTCTCGACCCCTGCAAGTACATGTAAGTAGGAACAGGTCCAGGAGCTAAGTCTCGACCCCTGCAAGTACATGTAAGTAGGAACAGGTCCAGGAGCTAAGTCTCGACCCCTGCAAGTACATGTAAGTAGGAACAGGTCCAGGAACTGTGACTCGACCCCTGCAAGTACATGTAAGTAGGAAAAGGTCCAGGAACTGTGACTCGACCCCTGCAAGTACATGTAAGTAGGAACAGGTCCAGGAGCTAAGTCTCGACCCCTGCAAGTACATGTAAGTAGGAACAGGTCCAGGAGCTAAGTCTCGACCCCTGCAAGTACATGTAAGTAGGAACAGGTCCAGGAGCTAAGTCTCGACCCCTGCAAGTAGATGTAAGTAGGAACACGTCCAGGAGCTAAGTCTCGACCCCTGCAAGTACATGTAAGTTGAAACAGTTCCAGGAGCTAAGTCTCGACCCCTGCAAGTAGATGTAAGTAGGAACAGGTCCAGGAGCTAAGTCTCGACCCCTGCAAGTACATGTAAGTTGAAACAGTTCCAGGAGCTAAGTCTCGACCCCTGCAAGTACATGTAAGTTGAAACAGTTCCAGGAGCTAAGTCTCGACCCCTGCAAGTACATGTAAGTAGGAACAGGTCCAGGAGCTAAGTCTCGACCCCTGCAAGTACATGTAAGTAGGAACAGGTCCAGGAGCTAAGTCTCGACCCCTGCAAGTACATGTAAGTAGGAACAGTTCCAGGAGCTAAGTCTCGACCCCTGCAAGTACATGTAAGTAGGAACAGGGTCAGGAACTGTGACTCGACCCCTGCAAGTACATGTAAGTAGGAACAGGTCCAGGAGCTAAGTCTCGACCCCTGCAAGTACATGTAAGTAGGAACAGTTCCAGGAGCTAAGTCTCGACCCCTGCAAGTACATGTAAGTAGGAACAGGGTCAGGAACTGTGACTCGACCCCTGCAAGTACATGTAAGTAGGAACAGGGCCAGGAACTGTGACTCGACCCCTGCAAGTAGATGTAAGTAGGAACAGGTCCAGGAGCTAAGTCTCGACCCCTGCAAGTACATGTAAGTAGGAACAGAGCCAGGAACTGTGACTCGACCCCTGCAAGTACATGTAAGTAGGAACAGGTCCAGGAGCTAAGACTCGACCCCTGCAAGTACATGTAAGTAGGAACAGGTCCAGGAGCTAAGTCTCGACCCCTGCAAGTACATGTAAGTAGGAACAGAGCCAGGAACTGTGACTCGACCCCTGCAAGTAGATGTAAGTAGGAACAGGTCCAGGAGCTAAGTCTCGACCCCTGCAAGTACATGTAAGTAGGAACAGGTCCAGGAGCTAAGTCTCGACCCCTGCAAGTACATGTAAGTAGGAACAGGTCCAGGAGCTAAGTCTCGACCCCTGCAAGTACATGTAAGTAGGAACAGGTCCAGGAGCTAAGTCTCGACCCCTGCAAGTACATGTAAGTAGGAACAGGTCCAGGAGCTAAGTCTCGACCCCTGCAAGTACATGTAAGTAGGAACAGGTCCAGGAGCTAAGTCTCGACCCCTGCAAGTACATGTAAGTAGGAACAGGTCCAGGAGCTAAGTCTCGACCCCTGCAAGTACATGTAAGTAGGAACAGGTCCAGGAGCTAAGTCTCGACCCCTGCAAGTACATGTAAGTAGGAACAGGTCCAGGAACTGTGACTCGACCCCTGCAAGTACATGTAAGTAGGAACAGGTCCAGGAGCTAAGTCTCGACCCCTGCAAGTACATGTAAGTAGGAACAGGTCCAGGAACTGTGACTCGACCCCTGCAAGTACATGTAAGTAGGAACAGGTCCAGGAACTGTGACTCGACCCCTGCAAGTACATGTAAGTAGGAACTGGGCCAGGAACTGTGACTCGACCCCTGCAAGTACATGTAAGTAGGAACAGGTCCAGGAGCTAAGTCTCGACCCCTGCAAGTACATGTAAGTAGGAACAGGTCCAGGAGCTAAGTCTCGACCCCTGCAAGTACATGTAAGTAGGAACAGGTCCAGGAGCTAAGTCTCGACCCCTGCAAGTACATGTAAGTAGGAACAGGTCCAGGAGCTAAGTCTCGACCCCTGCAAGTACATGTAAGTAGGAACAGGTCCAGGAGCTAAGTCTCGACCCCTGCAAGTACATGTAAGTAGGAACAGGGTCAGGAACTGTGACTCGACCCCTGCTAGTACATGTAAGTAGGAACAGGGTCAGGAACTGTGACTCGACCCCTGCAAGTACATGTAAGTAGGAACAGGGTCAGGAACTGTGACTCGACCCCTGCAAGTAGATGTAAGTAGGAACAGGTCCAGGACTGTGACTCGATCCCTGCAAGTAGATGTAAGTAGGAACAGGTCCAGGAACTGTGACTCGATCCCTGCAAGTACATGTAAGTAGGAACAGGGCCAGGAACTGTGACTCGACCCCTGCAAGTAGATGTAAGTAGGAACAGGTCCAGGAACTGTGACTCGATCCCTGCAAGTACATGTAAGTAGGAACAGGGTCAGGAACTGTGACTCGACCCCTGCAAGTAGATGTAAGTAGGAACAGGTCCAGGAACTGTGACTCGATCCCTGCAAGTACATGTAAGTAGGAACAGGGTCAGGAACTGTGACTCGACCCCTGCAAGTAGATGTAAGTAGGAACAGGGCCAGGAACTGTGACTCGATCCCTGCAAGTACATGTAAGTAGGAACAGGTCCAGGACTGTGACTAGATCCCTGCAAGTACATGTAAGTAGGAACAGGGTCAGGAACTGTGACTCGATCCCTGCAAGTAGATGTAAGTAGGAACAGGGCCAGGAACTGTGACTCGATCCCTGCAAGTACATGTAAGTAGGAACAGGGTCAGGAACTGTGACTCGATCCCTGCAAGTAGATGTAAGTAAAAACAGGTCCAGGAACTGTGACTCGATCCCTGCAAGTACATGTAAGTAGGAACAGGGTCAGGAACTGTGACTCGACCCCTGCAAGTAGATGTAAGTAGGAACAGGTCCAGGAACTGTGACTCGACCACTGCAAGTACATGTAAGTAGGAACAGGTCCAGGAACTGTGACTCGACCCCTGCAAGTACATGTAAGTAGGAACAGGTCCAGGAACTGTGACTCGACCCCTGCAAGTACATGTAAGTAGGAACAGGGCCAGGAACTGTGACTCGACCCCTGCAAGTACATGTAAGTAGGAACAGGTCCAGGAACTGTGACTCGACCCCTGCAAGTACATGTAAGTAGGAACAGGTCCAGGAACTGTGACTCGACCCCTGCAAGTACATGTAAGTAGGAACAGGTCCAGGAACTGTGACTCGACCCCTGCAAGTACATGTAAGTAGGAACAGGTCCAGGAGCTGAGACTCGACCCCTGCAAGTACATATAAGTAGGAACAGGTCCAGCAAGTACATGTAAGTAGGAACAGGTCCAGGAGCTGTGACTCGACCCCTGCAAGTACATGTAAGTAGGAACAGGTCCAGGAACTGTGACTCGACCCCTGCAAGTACATGTAAGTAGGAACAGGGCCAGGAGCTGAGACTCGACCCCTGCAAGTACATGTAAGTAGGAACAGGTCCAGGAACTGTGACTCGACCCCTGCAAGTACATGTAAGTAGGAACAGGTCCAGGAGCTGAGACTCGATCCTTGCAACTACATATACATACTCTGAAAGATAAGCATACAGTGTGCATACATAAATACACACCAGTCGATGTGGTATCTTCATGTATCGTATAAACCTTGGTAATAAATACCGACAAGTTGGTTTAGAAAGACACGTAAGCAAACACTATAACATATTTATTAGAAAACGTTTCGGTCCTGGGACCTTGATCAAGGTCCCAGGACCGAAACGTTTTCTAATAAATATGTCATAGTGTTTGCTTACGTGTCTTTTTAAACCATCTACATGTATACAACTGTCTACATAAACTTTGTAATATACACTGCAATTTATACAGAAAGCGACGTTAGACGGAATATACACTGGAGGTAAAGTATACTTTGTATACCTGAGTATTAATGAGTGTCACACGCATGCTGATACTGTAGTAATTACGGTATTGCAGTAATTACCGTCGAGGTGTAATTAAGAGGAACAGCGTCGTTAGTGACATCAGAAGTCTTCCTTTACTTCGTGAAGTTAAGAAGACTGCAATTTGCATTGTCTTTATTCGTCTTTACTTTCCACTTTTGGTATTTAATTAAGCGAGGAGGGATAGATAGATAGACAGATAAATAAATGCATATGACACACACACACACAGTTTAGTAAAATAGGCAGGATCCATACATAGCTTTAAGAAGAGGTATGAGAATGCTCTCGTAGCTAGGCTAATGTGAACTCAGTAGGTGCCAGCGAAGAGACGGGGGGACGTGGGAGATAACAGCTAAGACTCGAACCTTGAAACTACATGAGCGAGTACACACACACACACACACACACACACACGCACGGATTCACGGAAGGCAAATCCTGTGTCACAAACCTTCTGGAGTTTTATGATAAAATAACAGAAGTAAGACAAGAGAGAGAGGGGTGGGTTGATTGCATCTTCTTGGACTGCAAGAAGGCCTTTGACACAGTTCCTCACAAGAGATTAGTGCAGAAGCTAGAGCATCAGGCGCATATAACAGGAAGGGCACTGCAATGGATCAGAGAATACCTGACAGGGAGGCAACAACGAGTCATGGTACGTAATGATGTATCACAGTGGGCACCTGTGACGAGCGGGGTCCCACAGGGGTCGATCCTAGGACCAGTGCTATTTTTGGTATATGTGAACGACATGACGGAAGGGTTAGACTCAGAAGTGTCCCTGTTTGCAGATGATGTGAAGTTAATGAGGAGAATTAAATCTGATGAGGACCAGGCAGGACTTCAAAGAGACCTGGACAGACTGGACACCTGGTCCAGCAAATGGCTTCTCGAATTTAATCCTGCCAAATGCAAAGTCATGAAGATGGGGGAGGGGCACAGAAGACCACAGAGTATAGGCTAGGTGGCCAAAGACTGCAAACCTCACTCAAGGAGAAAGATCTTGGGGTGAGTATAACACCGAGCATGTCTCCGGAAGCACACATCAATCAGATAACTGCTGCAGCATATGGGCGCCTGGCAAACCTGAGAACAGCATTCCGATACCTTAGTAAGGAATCATTCAAGACACTGTACACCGTGTATGTCAGGCCCATACTGGAGTATGCAGCACCTGTTTGGAACCCGCACTTGATAAAGCACGTCAAGAAACTAGAGAAAGTACAAAGGTTTGCGACAAGGTTAGTTCCGGAGCTAAGGGGAATGTCCTATGAGGAAAGATTAAGGGAAATCGGCCTGACCACACTGGAGGACAGGAGGGTCAGGGGAGACATGATAACGACATATAAAATACTGCGTGGAATAGACAAGGTGGACAAAGACAGGATGTTCCAGGGAGGGGACACAGAAACACGAGGCCACAATTGGAAGTTGAAGACACAAATGAGTCAGAGAGATAGTAGGAAGTATTTCTTCAGTCATAGAGTTGTAAGGCAGTGGAATAGCCTAGAAAATGACGTAGTGGAGGCAGGAACCATACACAGTTTTAAGACGAGGTTTGATAAAGCTCATGGAGCGGGGAGAGAGAGGGCCTAGTAGCAACCGGTGAAGAGGCGGGGCCAGGAGCTAGGACTCGACCCCTGCAACCACAAATAGGTGAGTACAAATAGGTGAGTACACACACACACACACACACAAACGTAGACGGGTACAAACTAATAATAAAGACGTAATTGGAAGATTAGAACACACAAGAGTCAGAGATGTTTAGTAGTTTTTAATCTCAGGGTCACTGAAGTGTGGAAAGAGTCGAGTGAGAAAGTAGTTAAGGCAAACTCAGTACACAGCTTCAATAGTAGATACGAAAAAGTCGAAGAGACCAGGAATCAGTCATGCCGAAGTAGTCTAGGTGGCAGCGGCCAGACACGAGGATTAAATCTCCTCAAACACGAATAAACAGGACTTAGATTATATATATATATATATATATATATATATATATATATATATATATATATATATATATATATATATATGCATATATATATATATATATATATATATATATATATATATATATATATATATATATATAGTAATTTTGAATTAACAGAACTGAACAAAGTACGCATCCCTCTATCCACTAGTCCACCATCCTCAAACACCAGGCGCCCAGCAGAACTGAACATGTTATCTTGGTGCAAGGACATTCGTGGTCGTGGAGCCTTAGAGACTAATTTCAACCTCATCGTGTTTGGGGTACCAGCCTTCACGAGCAGTCTATATATCAATGGAATCACGAAACAAGTGATTTTGAATCATTAACAGAAGTGTGGCAGCCGCAGTTGTGTTAATGATTCAAAATCATTAAGAGATCTATTTTTTTTATCACACTGGCTGATTCCCACCAAGGCAGGGTGGCCCGAAAAAGAAAAACTTTCACCATCATTCACTCCATCACTGTCTTGCCAGAAGGGTGCTTTACAATACAGTTTTTAAACTGCAACATTAACACCCCTCCTTCAGAGTGCAGGCACTGTACTTCCCATCTCCAGGACTCAAGTCCGGCCTGCCGGTTTCCCTGAACCCCTTCATAAATGTTACTTTGCTCACACTCCAACAGCACGTCAAGTATTAAAAACCATTTGTCTCCATTCACTCCTATCAAACACGCTCACGCATGCCTGCTGGAAGTCCAAGCCCCTCGCACACAAAACCTCCTTTACCCCCTCTCTCCAACCTTTCCTAGGCCGACCCCTACCCCGCCTTCCTTCCACTACAGACTGATACACTCTTGAAGTCATTCTGTTTCGCTCCATTCTCTCTACATGTCCGAACCACCTAAACAACCCTTCCTCAGCCCTCTGGACAACAGTTTTGGTAATTCCGCACCTCCTCCTAACTTCCAAACTACGAATTCTCTGCATTATATTCACACCACACATTGCCCTCAGACATGACATCTCCACTGCCTCCAGCCTTCTCCTCGCTGCAACATTCATCACCCATGCTTCACACCCATATAAGAGCGTTGGTAAAACTATACTCTCATACATTCCCCTCTTTGCCTCCAAGGACAAAGTTCTTTGTCTCCACAGACTCCAAAGTGCACCACTCACCCTTTTCCCGTCATCAATTCTATGATTCACCTCATCTTTCATAGACCCATCTGCTGACACGTCCACTCCCAAATATCTGAATACATTCACCTCCTCCATACTCTCTCCCTCCAATCTCATATCCAATCTTTCATCACCTAATCCTTTTGTTATCCTCATAACCTTACTCTTTCCTGTATTCACTTTTAATTTTCTTCTTTTGCATACCCTACCAAATTCATCCACCAATCTCTGCAACTTCTCTTCAGAATCTCCCAAGAGCACAGTGTCATCAGCAAAGAGCAACTGTGACAACTCCCACTTTATGTGTGATTATTTTTTAACTCCACACCTCTTGCCAAGACCCTCGCACTTACTTCTCTTACAACCCCATCTATAAATATATTAAACAACCACGGTGACATCACACATCCTTGTCTAAGGCCTACTTTTACTGGGAAATAATTTCCCTCTTTCCTACATACTCTAACTTGAGCCTCACTATCCTCGTAAAAACTCTTCACTGCTTTCAGTAACCTACCTCCTACACCATACACTTGCAACATCTGCCACATTGCCCCCCTATCCACCCTGTCATACGCCTTTTCCAAATCCATAAATGCCACAAAGACCTCTTTAGCCTTATCTAAATACTGTTCACTTATATGTTTCACTGTAAACACCTGGTCCACACACCCCCTACCTTTCCTAAAGCCTCCTTGTTCATCTGCTATCCTATTCTCCGTCTTACTCTTAATTCTTTCAATAATAACTCTACCATACACTTTACCAGGTATACTCAGCAGACTTATCCCCCTATAATTTTTGCACTAATACAGATGAAAACATCACTGCTACTTGAAACATTATTTATTTACTAGATGGAGAGAGAGAGAGAGAGAGAGAGAGAGAGAGAGAGAGAGAGAGAGAGAGAGAGAGAGAGAGAGAGAGAGAGAGAGAGAGAGAGAGAGAGAGAGAGACAGATACAGAGAATCAAAGGTAAACAGAGCTAAACAATGCCAAGAACTCCACAGGGAGACAAAAGGGGAAGCAGTAAAGGAAGTATTGACACAAGTTAACTCCATTAAACTTCACAGAATCTTCAGGATACTATTCCTGCACCCGCTCACCCCCTTCTCCCCACACACATTGTGACTCCCTGTGACTCATCTGAGTCAGAGGGATGTTAGGAAGTATTTCTTCAGTTTTAGATTAGTCAGAAGGTGGAACGCCCTGGACAGTGGAGTGTAGAGTCCGAATCCATACATAGTTTTAAGAAGAGGTACGATAAGGCTCAAGAAGCGAGGAGAGAGTGAACCCAGTACAGTAGTGACTAGCCAGGAAGCAAGACCAGGTTGGGAAGACCTCTGCCACCGCATGTACTTGAGTACACACACACACACACACACACACACACACACGTAAACACTCACTCAGGACAACAGGTCTATGTACAAGTACCTTTGGCAAATGGTAACAAAAATTACTACTACTACCTATATATATATATATATATATATATATATATATATATATATATATATATATATATATATATATATATATATATATATATATATATATATATATATATATATATATATATATTATATATTTATATATATATATATTTTTTATATATAATGATGGGGTCCACCTCTGGTGTAAATTGTGGGACCCATAGCCTCGGAGAAGTGGATAAAAAGGCTTCAAGGAAGAATATTTGGATTTCTTCCTGAAGCCATTTGAATATTCCACTTCCCCTACCACCCCATCTTTTAAACTATTTTTTTTACCAATAGGAATATTTTATTACATAATATGGCACAGAAGATTTAAGAGATACATTGTTGATATAAAGGTGGCATATACGGTACATGTTGTTACGTGTGTATCACCGATTATAAGGCGAAAATCTCATCCAGCTCCTCAGAGCTGGGGCGTGTGCCCAAAATGCAGCATGCATTACCCCTTTGAACAGCCGCACTGAGCCGCTGGAACAGAAAACTAGCTGCCCTGGGATCCCTAGTTACCCTGATGAGTCTTTTTCCCAGCTCCTTAAGGAAATTAGATGCACTCTTTCCCCATGAGCCAAGGGTCTCTGAGCCTATGGGAACAAACATATAATGATGGGCAAGTTCTCCATATTTTCTAGACTTTTGGGACTCCCTAAAGCTGGCAGCTGCCCCTCCTTCCTCCCTGGTGTATTGGAGATAGGTATCAGCCAAGGTAGATGCACATGTATAGTCCCACACCACCTGCTTCCCATCTGTCCAGGCTTGAAGGGTGATACCATCTGGACGCTTCTGGCTGCCATCAGATCTGCATAGTTGGGGTGGCTCCCTTACTGCTGGGCATCCAGCTGTTGTGAGGCTCCTCTTGATAATGTTATTAACCTACTCATGTCTTGCAATCTTTCCCTCGGATTTACGGCACACAAGACCTTGGTACCCGAATCGGTCTGCTGCTTCACTGCCACAAATACACCTGTGTTCTGCGAGAATAGGGGCGGCAAGTCGAAGGGCAACACCGATGCGGATGGTCTGTGGGTCGAGGCGTGTGCCAAGGCTGGAGTTGGGAACAGCCAACAGAAAGTCCCCAGCATGAGGGGCTCTCACTGCCAGCAGGCGGGCTCTATCCTTCCCTGACACACTCTGAAGCATCGTTGAGGCTATATTTTCCACTATTGGACCATCCCAGTGCGATTGTTTGTAGTTGTTGGGGGGAGCAGGTCTGGTTTCTGAGCCCGTTAGATTATCCCAGATCATTGCTCCGTCAATGAATTTTTGGTCCTGGGCTCCAATCTTGTCCCTAAGATGTTCAGGGAGAATCGCTGCTACAAGCTCTCTGGATGCAATACACGAGGACAGAAAAGCAGGTAACGCAATCTGTGATGACTTGCGGTCACCAATGCCTCCTAGTCTGACTGGAAGTGTAGCTTGGTTCCACTGCCCGTCTTCTAGAATAAGGTTAAGTACTTTCGTAAAAATCTGCCTCAGAATACTGTCATATTCGTGCAGTATAGGGTTATCATATGAAGGTGCACATCTTAGGAAATATGTCAACCTGGGCAGACTCAAGCACTTTGTGAGAAGGTACAAGGCATCGTGGGTGTCCAGATTGCCTATTCGTTGTTCCATTCTCCTTAACTCTTCCAATTTCTTCCTGAGAATTGTGTCAATGGCATTGCTTCCCAGAGGTGCTCCTAGCAAGACACTATTTGTGGGGGCAATGACTGCTGCTCCTGGTAGTTTTGATCTCACTGCATTTATCACTTGTTGACTGACTGAGATGATTTCACATTTGGATGGATTCAGGATGAGACCCATTTCCTGTCCCCGTGTCATTACCTGTGTAAGGTCATGTAGGAGGGACTCCTTTGTACCTGCTAGTGTGCCATCATCTAGGAACCATATGTTTAGCTCGCTGGTCAGTCTGACTGTGATTTCCCTAACTGCTATACAGAAGAGAAATGGTGCAAGAAGGTCTCCTTGTTGGACACCCTCCGATGATGTAATTTCATGCTCTCCAAAGAGAAGCATTAAGTCCTTGCTATACCCGGCTGAAACAAAAGGGAAGAGACCAGGGAAATGTTCTTGTACTGCTGCTAATACCACGTCTCTTTTCAGGAGATTGAACGCATTCTTGAAATCTAATTTTACCACTGCATTGTCCTCAGGCAGGTTGTTGATATATGCCCTTGTTGCATGAACTGCTGCTTCACTTCCTTGAGAGACCCCAAAGCCAAGCTGGTTTGGTTGAAGCATCATGGCTGCCTGTGCACGAATACTTCGGACAGCAGCTTTGGATACGAGGCGGCGTAAGGTGTTGCCTACTGCAATTGGCCGAATTCCTCCATCCTTTTTAAGTGCACAAAGTGTTGCACCAAAAAAGAAAGGTCTAATTTCATCAGGAATCAGACCAGCCAAGGAATTGTTGACGAACCTTGTGATCTCTGAAAGCAGTGTCTCTGCAATTTCCCCAATAACTGGATTAACCATTTCCTTTAAATGCTGTGGCCTTATTCCAGTGTAACCCCCAGCAGAGCCAGATGGGAACGACATTATTGCTTTGTAAATGTCTGAGTCTTCCACAATCAATGGTTCCATAGTGGGGACAGAGGTGTTGGAACTGTTGGTGCCACTGGTTTCCCTATATATATATATATATATATATATATATATATATATATATATATATATATATATATATATATATATATATATATTAGTGTGAAAATTGCAAATTGCGGTAAAGCAACAAGGGAAAGGGAATAGATGAATGATAGTAGGGATGATAGGATCATCCTCAACTGCTGAACATTGTGCTGAGCTACAAAATAAGTAAACTACTTAAAGAAAAAAAGATGGGAGACATTGAGAAATAGATGGAAAGTAAGAGAGAATGAGAGACAGGAATATTCAGAGAAGCAATTTATCGAGGCTGAAAACACTGGAAGCAAATTTGAAATAGATTAAAATTGGCGCTAGATGAGGCAGAAAAATTGAAGGGAGGACAGTGGAAGGGTGAACAGTGGAAGGGAGAACAGTGGAAGGGTGAACAGTGGAAGGGAGAACAGTGGAAGGGTGAACAGTGGAAGGGTGAACAGTGGAAGGGAGAACAGTGGAAGGGTGAACAGTGGAAGGGAGAACAGTGGAAGGGAGAGCAGTAGAAGGGAGAACAGTGGAAGGGAGAACAGTAGAAGGGAGAACAGTGAAAGTAGGCAGAGTGAGGGGCTGCACCAATTATTGGGTCAACAGAGGGAGAGAAGATCGACATCTGCAGACAAACTTTTCCGAAATTCTAATTGTGATTATTACCATTACTATTATTATTTAAGTGAAATCGCAATAACCGTAGTGGTATGGCGACTGGGAGAATGGGAGGCAATCTGGTTTTTTTCCATGGAAATGGATACCAGATCCAATTCCTTGCATCAAGAGCCCCTCTCTAACAAAAAAGAAAGGGGAACTAAGTACATGTTCAACACCTGGGTATTTTCTAGCAGAAGATGTTTCGCCAACCAGTGGCTATTTCGACACAGAGACGACATACGAAGGCAGACACTGAGTAGTCAGTCCCTCGGTAACATGGAAGTCCAGGGTGTGAAATATATAACATGTGCAACACTCAAGTATCTATATTGTTGCAACATGTGCAACACTAAGGAACCTTTGTCATAACAACAGCAACACGATGGTTTCTATGTTGTTCAGTATGTGTAATACCAAGGTATTTTTTTTGTTGCAACATGTGCAACACCAAGGTATCTTTACTGTCGCAACATGTCACAACGTATCGCCTACACAAGAGTCTTCTTCCCTCGGATACAAGTGAAAATAACACCCTTACTGTCTTCAGTGCTACATTCTCGTGTATTCGACTGAAGAAGTCTGTAGCAGAGGCGAAACGTTTCCGCAATAAAGACAGCTATATGCTGCACATGCGTCTTACTCCATCAGTCTGGCACGTCTCTGCTCCCCTAATATCCATTATTTTTATGCCTGTGAAGATCCGAGTCTCCCGGGTAATTCTTCAAAGACCTTGATGTTACTGGCTAGACCCACGACCTCCTTCATCTTTGCTGTCTGATCGATAACTGCATTCTTTTCTTCTCGTGTGGTTTTTATATTTGGTTTTGCTCAGTCTTCTGATGTGGTTATACATTAAGTGTTCTGAAGTCTTCAGATGTAGTTATACATTACGTTTACTTGCGTCTTTAGATGTAGTCATACATTACGCTTACTTGCGTCTTCTGATGTAGTTATACATTACGTTTACTTGCGTCTTCTGATGTAGTTATACATTACGTTTACTTGCGTCTTCTGATGTAGTTATACATTACGTTTACTTGGGTCTTTAGATGTAGTTATATATTACGTTTACTTGCGTCTTCTGATGTAGTTATACATTACGTTTACTTGGGTCTTTAGATGTAGTTATACATTACGTTTACTTGGGTCTTTAGATGTAGTTATACATTACGTTTACTTGCGTCTTCTGATGCAGTTAAACATTACGTTTACTTGGGTCTTCTGATGTAATTATACATTACGTTTAGCTCAGTCTTACCTTGGATGCGATGTAGTATGATACTCATTATTTCTCTGCCTTCAATATTCTGACGTTTTCCTACTTCCTCAAACATTTGTCTTATATAGGCCTTAGGCCTGACCACGCTCAAAACATTAGTTTCTTTACAGTTTAAGTTATGATTCGGATTTTCCGAGTGTTTCTCCCTTAACCTAAATTATCTTGTCTCTCGGCAAGATTATCTTGTCTCTCGGCAAGATTATCTTGTCTCTCGGCAAGATTATCTTGTCTCTCGGCAAGATTATCTTGTCTCTCGGCAAGATTATCTTGTCTCTCGGCAAGATTTTCTTGTCTCTCGGCAAGATTATCTTGTCTCTCGGCAAGATTATCTTGTCTCTCGGCAAGATTATCTTGTCTCTCGGCAAGATTATCTTGTCTCTCGGCAAGATTATCTTGTCTCTCGGCAAGATTATCTTGTCTCTCGGCAAGATTATCTTGTCTCTCGGCAAGATTATCTTGTCTCCCGGCAAGATTATCTTGTCTCTCGGCAAGATTATCTTATCTCTCGGCAAGATTATCTTGTCTCTCGGCAAGATTATCTTGTCTCTCGGCAAGATTATCTTGTCTCTCGGCAAGATTTTCTTGTCTCTCGGCAAGATTATCTTGTCTCTCGGCAAGATTATCTTGTCTCTCGGCAAGATTATCTTGTCTCTCGGCAAGATTATCTTGTCTCTCGGCAAGATTATCTTGTCTCTCGGCAAGATTATCTTGTCTCTCGGCAAGATTATCTTGTCTCTCGGCAAGATTATCTTGTCTCTCGGCAAGATTATCTTGTCTCTCGGCAAGATTATCTTGTCTCTCGGCAAGATTATCTTGTCTCTCGGCAAGATTATCTTGTCTCTCGGCAAGATTATCTTGTCTCTCGGCAAGATTATCTTGTCTCTCGGCAAGATTATCTTGTCTCTCGGCAAGATTATCTTGTCTCTCGGCAAGATTATCTTGTCTCTCGGCAAGATTATCTTGTCTCTCGGCAAGATTATCTTGTCTCTCGGCAAGATTATCTTGTCTCTCGGCAAGATTATCTTGTCTCTCGGCAAGATTATCTTGTCTCTCGGCAAGATTATCTTGTCTCTCGGCAAGATTATCTTGTCTCTCGGCAAGATTATCTTGTCTCTCGGCAAGATTATCTTGTCTCTCGGCAAGATTATTTTGTCTCTCGGCAAGATTTTCTTGTCTCTCTTGTGTCCCATTGCTTGAGTGATCCTACCATTTAGATCAGGTAAGATTGGTTAGGAAACAGGACAGGTTTTCCGTACGCGGGTTTTAGTCATATGACCCTCCACTGGAGCTTTTGGTAATCTGACTGAGGCCTTCCACTGGCTTACCCCTCCACCAGTCCAATGATTTCAGCATAACCTTCATAGCCTCAGACCTTATGAGGACCGCAAGGGAAATAAGCGCCTTTGACTTTTTTGGGGTTATCCTAGGTTGTCTACACATATGCTGCTATAACAACACTGCACTAGGGAAGGACTCGAACCATACCCCCGGCCGGGAATGAACCCGCGGTCATAGAGTCTCAAAACTCCAGCCCGTCGCGTTAGCCACTAGACCAGCTAGCCACTATAAGATTCATCCAACTAGGTATATTTCTACACCATACGAAGGTTAGCACAGGCACCACTGTGACCACAAATGCAAGTTTTTACAGACGAATCTCCAGCTAGCGTGGCCGTGACGAACTCTAGCTCAAGTCCCTTCACTGCCGTCAACATGACTCAAGAAATCGTAATGACACGATTGTTTGCAATCGTGTCATTACGATTTCTTGAGTCAAGGACTCGAACCCTTGTTGTACTGACGCCTTAACCCACAGGCCCACCCAATCCTGTGGGTTAACACATCATGTGATTCTAGCTCTCCATGAGGCGGGCCAGTACAACATGAGTTCGAGTCCTTGGCTAGTGGTTACAATAACATATGCTGCTATGTATGATAATCTATGTAACTATATGTGTGTATACCGGAATAAACTTACTTACCACCTTCTCATCTTTTTCACCGTCCTCTGTGCTTTGTGTACCTCTACTTAGCGTCTAAACATCAAGCGGAGGTCATTAGACTAGAACGAAAGGGTGTTGTTTCTCCCTCCTGTGTTTGACTTAAACCAGGGAACGGGTAGGGTTTGAATACATAAATGAGTCATAAAACTCACAGGTCAGTGTGTTAACCACTGAGCCAACTGGCTCTAACAACATTCATCCAGCTAGGTATATTTCTAAACATCATGGGCAGGTTAACATGGGCCACCACTGTGACCACAAATGAATCCCAGAACATTATGGCTGTGGCGTGCTGTAGCTCAAGTTCCCTGAGTCATTATGACATCTGATTCGTTGAGAATTCTGAATCTATTCTGGCTGGTTCAACTTCTCTCTCTCTCTCTCTCTCTCTCTCTCTCTCTCTCTCTCTCTCTCTCTCTTTTAGATGTCTTAACACTAAATTTATCATAGTTGCCTCCAGTAACTCTGTCGGTCTTGTGTCTGGCCTAGATTGTGTGTGTGTGTGTGTGTACACTTCAATGTAGTTGCAGGGTGTTGAATCTCAGCTCCTGGCCCCGTCTGTGTACGCGCGTTCCGTACGTGTATTCACTTTAGACTTCTACAGAACACAAGTTAGTCCAAGATTCCCGGCTTTAACTTAAGCTAAGATCAGTTACCTACCTTAGCTTAATATAAGGCCAAGATACAACAATATGCTTACAACAGTAAGCTAAGACGAGGTTTACCATTTAGTATTACACAAGGAGATACATAAGAGGATAAAGCTGTATCCGGCTGTGGATCAGAGCATCCATCGGGATAATCAGGTAGCCGGAAAAAGGTACCTTATAATGGGTTCCTAATTTACTGCCCTTCTTCCAGTGTTTTCGTCTATAACTTGAGAACGCGGCCTTCGATCGGCTTCAAATTACACACATATACATAATTTCGTTATTATCGGGTTATTATATGTCATACATAATAATCTTAATCATTATAATCTAGCACATTCAAGCTGGCTGACTCTTAATGATGCAAGCTTAATGCAAGCTTCACGCTTGCAAGCCTCACTTCAATATTATTTATCACACAACCATAATCAAAATGCTCGAAGACATGACATCAATTTCATCTCTGATTTTTACATATTTTTCAATTAATTTCTACTCAACATCGAATAGTTACATTAAGTATTTAAGAAAATTATCTGTGTTTCTCTTGTAGCAAATGTAACTTGCCATCGCTGGCCCAGGTACACACAGCAGCGAGTTAGCCACAGGTGTTTCTGATGTCACTAAGCATCTAGCACAGGGGTTCCCAACCTGGGGTGCACACACCCCCTGGGGGGATGCAAGATGGCATTTCAGGGGGGTGCGACAAAACGTCCTAATGAAAAAAACAACTCTATTTACCAAAAACTATTCTGATTGCTCAGTTTTTATTTGCGTTTTATACAATAAATTGAAAGCATATTTTTTTCTAGTTAGATTTGTTCACTCACAGTACAGTATTTGGTTCCTAGAAAAGGTTCAGAACCTCTGATCTAGTATTACTAAGCAGGTGCAACCAATGGCATAATATACCAACGAGTACGTCACTAAGACACTATTCGGTTTATGGTATTTTCTGCCTTACTAATACACAATTCAATCATCTGTGAACACGTGGAATTTTGGGAATGAGGAGTAATGGTTAAAGGGGATATACCTTGAATGACACTATATCTGGGTAAATGGACACAACGTTTCGCTCCTAAAGAGCGAAACGTTGCCCCAATACAATGTCACGTTAGTTGCATCTGTGTCCATTTACCTATCATTTTATCGGTAATTCTACCATAATTACCAGTAAATCTAGGAAATAACAGTCTGACCTAGCCATTCTTGCGACCTGTGAAAGATGCTGATTCACAGTCTCAGTTTATTCTCTCAGATCCGGCACTTCCTGCCTCTTTTACATCTGTTAAAGGATTCGTAACAGGAATCTACCCAGCAGCTTGTCAGTGGGATGTTGCCTTCTTATATCAGTAACTTGTCAGTGGGATGCTGCCTTCTTATATCAGCAACTTGTCAGTGGGATGCTGCCTTCTTGTATCAGTAACTTGTTAGTGGGATGCTGCCTTCTTATATCAGCAACCTGTCAGTGGGATGCTGCCTTCTTGTATCAGTAACTTGTCAGTGGGATGCTGCCTTCTTATATCAGCAACTTGTCAGTGGGATGCTGCCTTCTTATATCAGCAACTTGTCAGTGGGATGCTGCCTTCTTATATCAGTAACTTGTCAGTGGGATGCTGCCTTCTTATATCAGTAACTTGTCAGTGGGATGCTGCCTTCTTATATCAGTAACTTGTCAGTGGGATGCTGCCTTCTTATATCAGTAACTTGTCAGTGGGATGCTGCCTTCTTGTATCAGTAACTTGTCAGTGGGATGCTGCCTTCTTATATCAGCAACTTGTCAGTGGGATGCTGCCTTCTTAAATCAGCAACTTGTCAGTGGGATGCTGCCTTCTTCTATCAGTAACTTGTCAGTGGGATGCTGCCTTCTTCTATCAGCAACTTGTCAGTGGGATGCTGCCTTCTTCTATCAGCAACTTGTCAGTGGGATGCTGCCTTCTTCTATCAGCAACTTGTCAGTGGGATGCTGCCTTCTAATATCAGCAACTTGTCAGTGGGATGCTGCCTTCTATCAGCAACTTGTCAGTGGAATGCTGCCTTATTATATCAGCAACCTGTCAGTGGGATGCTGCCTAATTCAGTCTTTCTAAGCAACCACTCTGCATGTCTTCCTGTTAGTTATATCACTCAGAGAGAGAGAGAGAGAGAGAGAGAGAGGGAAGTGTAGATCCATATGACTATTCTTTATTACCTATCGCTGTTTCCTGCTTACACAATGGATCTTACAGAGAAAATTACGCCATCTGCCTTAGGAACAATCTTTCCTCTTATTGTTCTTTAAGTTTTAGGAACATACCTTCTATCTTCCTTATTTTTTTCTGTTTTAGGAACAAACTTTCCTCTTGTTTATTTTTTTTGTCCGTTTCAGGAACATTTTTTCCTCTTCTTTTTTTTCGTTTTAAGAGAAAAAATTATCTTCTATATTTTTGTCTCTTTTATTAAGAATCATTAGTTTTCCTTAATTTTTTTTCGTGTGTGTTTTAAGAGTAAACGTTTCTCTTCCTGTGTTTTTTTCAGTTTTCTTCTGATAATGTTACGAATCAGGAAGATAAACAGCGAAGTTAACGAAGGGAAATACCTCGTTTAGAGTCACATTACAAGACACAGATGACAATATTTTGAGAGAAGATGGGGAGTGTTAATGTTATTTTAACTATCTACCATAATGTTATGTGAAGATGGTAAGATTCCATAGAATTTTAACTATGTGATGAAAAAAGGCAGTTTTTATATTAAACTCTTTTTTTTTTTCTTTTTCTCTCTCTCTCTCTCTCTCTCTCTCTCTCTCTTCAGTGAGGGTTTAAATCTCGTGGGAGCCTCCAGGCAAGCAGCTGGTCCAACCTCAAAAGTTAAGAAACTTGTGGGGACCTCTACTACTAAAAATCAAATTGTTAAACTATATACTCGTGTTATTATATAAGGTGACGACATATTTAAAAGTAACTTATGGTCCAACTTGGGCCATTGATTAGTCACTGTGTGAACATAAGAACATAAGAACATAAGAAAGGAGGAACACTGCAGCAGGCCTGTTGGCCCATACTAGGCAGGTCCTTTACAATTCATCCCACTAACAAACATTTGACCAACGCAATTTTCAATGCCACCCAAGAAACAAGCTCTGATGTGCAAGTCCCACTCAAATCCAACCCCTCCCACTCATGTACTTATCCAACCTAAATTTGAAACTACCCAAAGTCCTAGCCTCAATAACCCAACTAGTTAATGGTCCAGTTTTAAGTTTCTCTCTATGTACGGGATGTGTGTGTATCGTTCCAGTCAGGTTATTTTGTCTTTTGTTCTTTATATTTCATAGGAATTACATTTTTATAGCTCGATGGCCAGCGCACTCAGCTCACACACTGAGGTCCGGGGTTCGAATCTCCTCCGGTACGGCTAGTAAACATTAGGGACGTGTTTCCATAGGACACCTGCTGTCCCTGTCCCTGATCACCCATCAGTTCAAAATGGGTACCTGGGTGTTAGTCGACTGGTGTGAGTCGCATCCTGGGACAAAAGCTAACCTAATTTGCAAGAAATACTCTGTAGTTGAATGGTTCAGTGAACCGACATGTTGAATTAGACACATGTGCAACTCTTGGGTATCTTTATTGAGGAAACGTTTCGCCACACAGTGGCTTCATCAGTCCATACAAAGGAGAAGCTTGAAGAACAGGAGGAGAATGAGGTAATCAGTCCCTCAGCCTTTCTATTCAAGATTGATGGACTGACCACATCGACTCAAGGCTGAGGGACTGATTACCTCATTCTCCTTCTGTTCAAGCTTCTCCTTTGTATGGACTGATGAAGCCACTGTGTGGCGAAACGTTTCCTCAGTAAAGATACCCAAGAGTTGCACATGTGTCTAATTCAACAAGAAATACTCTGCATAAAAAGGGGTTTTCTATATAGTAGTATATCACTGATGTCAGCTATGGACTGTATACCTTGTATGTGCACTTGTAGTAAATAAAGATTACATTATTATTATTAAAACGCTCGGAGGACGTTTAATCCTGATCTAAATTTATTTCAGATGTCTTGGATCAAACCTTACTAGATCTAACAGGTGTGTTTCGTAACAATGCCTGATCGATAGATGTGTATCAGATCATCTCACCACAGCCTCTGTTCAACAGGTGTCGTGGATCAGACAGAGGGATCTGCACATCCTGACGGTCGGCCGCTACACCTACACGACGGATCAGCGCTACGAGGTGATCCACTCCCCGGGATCACAAGACTGGATCCTGAAGATCAGTTACGCCCAGGTTCGAGACTCCGGCAACTACGAGTGTCAGGTGTCAACCAAGCCTGTCAAGTCCTATATTGTCCGACTCAACGTTTTCGGTAAGTCAGACAGAACTACTGGGTTGACAACTTAGAGAAATTAAATCTAAGGTACTGACAACCCAGATTTAACTTAGGATATTAACAACTTAGATTTAACTGAGGATATCGATGATTTCGAGAGATTTAACTAGGATAGTGACACCATAGACAGATTTAACTAGGATACTGACACTAGAGAGAGATTTAACTAGGATACTGACACCATAGACAGATTTAACTAGGATACTGACGCCATAGATTTAAGCTAGGATACTGATTCCATAGACAGATTTAGCCTAGGATATCAAAACCATAGAGAGATTTAACCAAGGATACTGGCACCATAGACACTGACTCCATAGACAGATTTAGCCCAGGATACCAAAACCACAGACAGATTTTACGAAGGATACTGAAGGATACAGATTTAAGCTAGGATGACACCATAGACAGATTTAAGCTAGGATATTATACCACAAATATAAGCTAGGGTACTGACACCAGACAGATTTAACAAAGCCCACGGTGTGAGCAAAACGTTGTCAGTAAAGCCCAATATGTGGGTGAAACATCAACAAAGCCCACGGTGTGGGCAAAACGTTGTCAGTAAAGCTCAATGTTAAGTCAGAAAGGTTGCCAATAAAGCGTACTATGTGGAAGTGTGTGTGTGTGTGTGAAACGTTGTCAATAAAGCCCGCTGTGGGGGAGGAGCGAAATGTCTCTCCACCATCGTCTGTATTTCCTATCGTTGTCTGATGAATGAGACACTTGTGCAACATTTCGGTATATTTATTGTGGACACGTTTCACCAGCCAGTGACTTCTGGGGAGAACCGTCCAGGATGAGGAGTGATCGACTCCAGCCTGAGAGACTGATTACCTTAGTAGTAGTAGTAGTAGTAGTAGTAGTAGTAGTAGTAGTAGCAGTATTAGTAGTAGTAGTAGTAGTAGTAGTAGTACTAGTAGCAGCAGCAGCAGTAGCAGTACTAGTAGCAGCAATATTAGCAGCAGTAATAGTACTAGCAGTAGTAACACTAACGAAACATTCTGACCCCACAAGTCACCTTGTCATTTTCGTTATCTATTTCGTTAATATTTTCCTTCTAACAACTCCAGCGGCTAGGGACGGAAAATAACCTCCTCCATGTTTTTTTTCTTCTGATTCTCACAAAAATATGAAACGCAAAGAATGTGAGATTTTTTCTCTCACAAACTTCCACAGTCTCCTAATTATATTTCATGGCCTGAGTCGCCCTTTGTGCGAGTAAAAGAGTTTTACATAAATTTGACTTGTATGTGTAGGGAGAGAGAGAGAGAGAGAGAGAGAGAGAGAGAGAGAGAGAGAGAGAGAGAGAGAGAGAGAGAGAGAGAGAAAGAGAGAGAGAGAGAGAGGAACAGGGACAGGAAGAGTAGCAGTAATAGTAATGACTCATATATATATATATATATATATATATATATATATATATATATATATATATATATATATATATATATATATATATATATATATAATATATGTCGTTCCGAATATGCCAAATTGGTCAACTTCATCCAACATCAAGATTGGATGAAGGGGAGACTTGTTCATGGCATCATGAGTACTTCATCCATCATCAAAGCTGGATGAAGGGGGGAAGACCATGCAACATACACCAATGAAATGCAATGACGCATTGCATGAACTCATATATAGATCCAAAAAATTTCAACATCCTTTGAATAAAGAAGAAAATACACCACCAGCCTTTGAGAAGAAATCCCACACGATCCTCCTGAGACCTGCTTACACGAAGCACTAACAACCTGACCGACCAGAAGAGATTTAATCATTATTCCTTTGCGTTTCACCCAAATTTTCAGTGCTATGAGACCTTTTTCATTTCTATTTTCAAGTGAAATGATATATTTATTGAGAATTTTGCACCGGAGAGTGACCCTCATTTCCCCTATAAGAGACCGTTCAATTGTGTATTATTATAATCAAGGGGGAAGCGCTAAACCCGGAGGGTTATACAGCGCCTGGGGGGGATGATGTGGAAGGCATTCAGGCTTAATTCGGGGAACTGGAGCACAGATCCAATTCCCTAAATCAAGAGCCCCTCACCAACATCAAGGAACCTTCCTTGAGGGGTGCGTTCAAACAATCGTTCAATGTCTCTTAAGATCAAGAGTATTATAATAATAATAATAATAATAATTATTATTATTATTATAATCAAAAAGAAGCGCTAAGCCACAAGGGCTATACAGCAATAATAATAATAATAATAATAATAATAATAATAATAATAATAATAATAATAATAATAATAGGTTTTGTAAACCTTTTATCATAGAAGTCCTGTTCCTCAGATCAAGAGCCCCTCACCAGCATCTAGACAAAATAATAATTCTTCGTAAAATAATATCCATTTTGGGATTAAAAGTGAGAAAAAAAGGCATCAAGACACTCCATTAAATAAACCAACTTTCATCTACGTAGGTTACACCATTGATGAAATTTAGGAGCCAATCAGAGAAGTCTGTCTCTACCTAACTTTGCGCCTGGGGGTACCCATGTAGGGGTACCCATGTATGCATACAATCCCATGAATCTTGCCCATGATACATTACACCAGCGGTGAAAAGTTGAAAAGGTTTGACAAACCTTCTGGAGAGCGAAACGTTGCCATAATAAGATGTCACATTAGTTACCCATGTGTCCTTTTGCCTATTATTATTATCCTTGAGGTGGAACGTACAATGTCTGCGCTCTGAGGAAGGGGTGTTGATATGTTGCAGTTTTTTTAACTTAAGTATCAGAACGCCTCTGGTAAGACAGTGATGGAGTGAATGATTATGAAAGTGTTTCTTCTTTATCGGGTTACCCTGCCTCTGTGGCAACGGCGAATGCTTCAATAAAAAAAATTATTGTATGTGTAACGCCCGTAAAGGCTTCCAGTAACTGCAGAAATGAAGGTAATCACGTTTTATTCGAGGTAAAAGGTGACTCTTTCTTCAATAACGTTTATTAGTTAGAATCTCTTGCGTCATCAGATAAAAAAAAACACGACTAGTGGAAATAAACATTGAGGGAAGAAGGGAAGATGAAGAGAGTGGGGAAAGAGACCCCCAAAAGAGGGAAAAAATGTGAAAAGACGAGAGAATTGCTAAAATGCAGTGTAGAGTAAAAGGGAACTGGAGGAAAAGTCACTAACTGAGATGAGTTATCTAACTGGAAAGTGCTGAGAACCTCAAACAGAAAAAATAAAGATAGCACTTAATTCGACCAGAGAAGGAAAGAGGCGGGGAAAAACAATAATATGAGAAAAGAAAATTATATTAAACCAGAGACAGACGAGAACGGAAAAGTGAGCAGAAGAGTCAGAAACAAATATGCAATGATTAGGAGAGAAGTTGAACGATAACACGAAAATAACAGCAGCAACGAAAGTCAGTTATGAACCAAGACTGCCACGTCAGGGCAAAGTCCAAGCAAAACACGACTACTTTGACTTAAGGATAAGAGCCCACGAGGAATGACAAGTGTGTGCGGTGTTGAACCAACGATTTAGAGAGCAGTGTTGTGTGTGTAAACAGGATTATACCAAAGAGTCAAAGAGAAAGAGTTCACTGACTCCCACTAGACACCATGCGTAAACTGGACGCGAGAAAGTCAATACACCGTAACAAGGTACCACCATGGGTTCTGCACCATGGGTTCTGCAAGAGGGAGCAGAAACACTGAACCACTAGCCGACGCCCACAACAAATCAATGGATAAAGGACAACTACCAGAGCTCTGTCAGACAAAAACCTCCTTGAATAACTAAATGGTTATAACTGACCATAATTTTTAAAGGGGTGAACCGGTAAGCCAGCAGAAGGCCTCTGTCAGATGACCAAAAGCTCCAAGGATGGGTCATCATCTAAGACCCGCGTCAGGAAACACTTGTGTTTCCTGACAAACCTTACCTTACCTAACCTCTATCAGACATAGAATGTAGCCCCCATATTTAAGAAAGAAGACAGAGCGCTGAACCAGTATCGCTGACATGCATACCATGTAAGGTAACGGAGGAAATAACCAGAACAGGGATAGAGCACATGGAGAGGGTGGCTTCATAAATATTAATTTGCACGAGTTAAGATAAAGCAAATCTTGTTTCACACACCTATTAGAGCTGTATAACAAAGATTTAGAATAGAGACAAAAGAGAATAGATGAGTGTATTGTAGATACTAGCACGGTAAGAAAGTATTTAATGTTGTATCTCACATGAGACTTGAGGCAAAATTCTGAGGTGCAGGCACGAAAAACACGGGATGTACTCTGGCGTATAAAAGAGTACCTTAAGAGTACCTTAGGGGAAGGACACAGAAAAAAAATGATGGTTTGAGGAGTTGTGAAAACAGGGAGGAGTAACAATGAGGGTTCTGCAAGGGCCGGTATTATGGCCAGAACTGTATGTGGTATATATGGATGACATACCAGATGGGATTCAGTGAAATGTATCCCTGTTTGCGGATAATGCAACACTAATGAGGAGAATAAAAACCGATGAGGATTAGATAAAGCTAGAAACAGATTTAGACCAACTGCAAGACTGGTCAGATAAGCGGTTATTTGAATTCAACCCCAGCATGTGTAATACTGTGAAGCTTAGTGATAGGGGCAGGAAGACTGAACTGACTGCAAACCTCACTCAGAGAGAAAGACCTAGGAGTGGGCATGGTGCCAAGGATATTGCCAGACACAATTTACAACCGAATTACCTCTATAACCAATTGTCGTTTGGAAAATAAAGTATCTTCAGGAAAAGGGTGGACAAATGGGTGGGTGGAAATAGTTGGTTTTGGTAAGGACTTGCCTTGTATGCACCAGAACAATCATTTGTGACCCTTTAGACATATGCTATGCACATCCTGGAGCTGCAATCTTAACATATTTTATCTTAACATGGTTAAGATAAAACATATTAAGAAACTGGAGAAAGCGTCGAACAGAGGGATGGAGTTGTTATAAGCCACCATCACCTGACACACTACATTTAAAACCACCCAACAAGAGGTTATATCCACCTATTTATAACTGTGCTGCTGCACTGTCTTAGTGGAACATCAGTAAGACAAGAGAGCAATTGCTAACATAAACATCCCCTATGTAACCCTGGAGAATACGTCTTCAAGAAACGTCATTTGTATCTATCTCATGAAAGAAGTGCCTTGGTATTAATGTTTACTTCAAATACCTATAACATTGGTGTAACTAATAAATAGTGAACAGACTAATAAAAATTAACATGGACACGGTTTAACGGAGACAATGTTTGCCCCGACTCTTGGATCTTATAATTCAAATTACACAAAAATATAACAGTGTGACTAGGTGCTAAATTCTTATCCCTTTCTTTATATTTATAACCTGGGATGATGTGCAACACTTGCGGATCTTCATTCTGGAAACGTTTCGCCAGGAATCGACTTCTTCAGTTCAATGTGGGAAAGAAAGTTGGGAGATGAGTCTCAGAAAATCAGTGTCAGAAAATCAGTTTCTCAGCATGGAGTCTGTGTTCAGCCCATCAGTCTTATCAAGACTGACTGAACACATCGACTCCAGTCTGAGGGACTGATCACCTCGAACACCTTCTGATCTTCAGCCAATCTTCTCTGTACTGGACTAAGACAGCCACTGACTGGCGAAACATTACCACAATAAATTTATCGAAGTGTTACAAAACTGTTTAATTCATTATTCTGTCGGTTCCCTGTACCAATTATCTACATATTGTCAATAAACTGATAATATTGACAAACCATACCTCGGGCGGGGTCAAAACCCGCGATCAGACCGACGTTTTAGCCACTGGACCAGCTAGCCACAATAAGATTCATTTATTTATTTATACACTATAGGAAGGTTAGCATAGGCCACCACTGTGACCACAATTGCAAGTTTTTACAGACGAATCTCCCGTGGTATGGTTTGTTCGTAATCGTGTTATCACGATTTCGTGAGTAATATTGACAATTTTAGAGTACCAAGATTTGGTAAAGGAAAATGCGTGAAAAGATACTAAACGAACTGCAGTGAGGATAATGAGTGGTGCAGAGAAAGTTGCTTTTACTGAAAAAACATTACAAGTCTGAGAAATCAAGGTAATTCTGTCCTGCCAACTGGTGTCCTTGACCTCTACACTACCCAAGGCATTGGAGAAGTTAATCAGGAGAGTGGGGAAAAACGTACGGAGGCGTGAATGCATAAACAATAAACATCAAAGCACAGAGGGTGGAAAAAATCATACCTACTTCAGTTTTATGTCAGAATAACGGAGACATAAGTTGGAAAGAGTGTGACGAGAGGTTTTCAGTTTCCTTAATTGCAGTAAGGCTTTCAACACCGTATCTCAGCAGAGGCCAGTGTCCAAATTGCAAAAAACAGACAAGCATAGCAAGAAATGCACTGCATAGTATCAAGGAATATTTCAGGATAAGAAGATACAATGGTGGTAGCTTCTGACATTATATATATATATATATATATATATATATATATATATATATATATATATATATATATATATATATATATATAAAGGTGAGTTTGGTCTATTTGGCAAGTCTGTTTCCTGCCAAATAGCCATAACTGTGCCAAATTCAATCTGAGCATAACGAATATACAGTTCATTAGCCATATCACTGTTTGCAGATGATATACAGATGCTGAGATGTATTAGAAGCCGTGTGAAGAGAGAGGAACCTGAAAAAACGAACTAGAGACGTGGTCAGACAATTGGTTACTGGAATTCAACCCGAACAAGTGCCAAGTTATGATCACTGGGGTTACTGGAGACGAATACAAAGGTTAAAGATCACAAACAAGCAGGATAATTTAGAAGAATAATACCGAGAATTATCACCAGAGGTGGTTTAGAAAGACACGTAAGCAAACACTATAACATTTATTAGAAAACGTTTCGGTCCTGGGACCTTGATCACTTCTAACATACAGAGGTAGAAAGACATTATATATAGGCGGAGAGTGAGGTGTGACGCACGTGACCTGAGGAATGTCATAAGAACATTAGAATGGAGGAACACTGTAGAAGGCCTACTGGCCCATGCGAGGCAGGTCCTTATCAAAAACAACCTCTGCCTATGATGAGGACGGGTAGACGATGAAATCATGTGACTCCTGTGTTGTTGGGTTGGTGGTGCTTAAGTATCATGTATGCCAATGTTTTTGAAATTTTGTAGTTTCCAGTGTTGCGTTCTATAGTGTCGGTGACGGCGATTAGTGAGGCTTCTAGGCACCGTCGGCGTCTGAGGTCTGGTTCGGTGAGAACGAGTTGTGCCTCATTCCAGTTCATCAAATGCCCCGTGGAGTGTCTGTGGAGGACACAGGCGTACCTTACATCGTCTCTCTTAGAGGCATTTCGATGTAAGGTACGCCTGTGTCCTCCACAGAGACTCCACGGGGCATTTGATGAACTGGAACGAGGCACAACTCGTTCTCACCGAACCAGACCTCAGACGCCGACGGTGCCTAGAAGCCTCACTAATCGCCGTCACCGACACTGGAAACTACAAAATTTCAAAAACATTGGCATACATGATACTTAAGCAGCACCAACCCAACAACACAAGAGTCACATGATTTCATCGTCTACCCGTCCTCATCATAGGCAGAGGTTGTTTTTGATAAGGACCTGCCTCGCATGGGCCAGTAGGCCTTCTACAGTGTTCCTCCATTCTAATGTTCTTATGACATTCCTCAGGTCACGTGCGTCACACCTCACTCTCCGCCTATATATAATGTCTTTCTACCTCTGTATGTTAGAAGTGATCAAGGTCCCAGGACCGAAACGTTTTCTAATAAATGTTATAGTGTTTGCTTACGTGTCTTTCTAAACCAACTTGTCGGTATTTATTACCAAGGTTTATACCATCACCAGAGGTACACATCAACAGAATAATTTAGTGGCATATGCATGACTGGCAAATATGAGCTGTGTCTTTTGCAACCTTAAGTGGTAATTTGTGTCTGCAGTTCTATACTAAGTCGCACGTCAGATTCACTATAGAGTATACAGCGCCAGCCCATGTGTACTCAAACTGATCTAAATTATATAAAAAATGGCCAGAAACTTGTATCGACACAATCTGAGGAGAACATTGAATATGGATTTAGAAAGGAATATTCTCTGTCCAAAAAGAAAGAGGTGAGGAGAGGCTTGAGAGAACAATGGGGGTATACAAGGACATAAGGAAATGTATTTAAATAACATGAATAAGAGAAGTGCTAGAAGAGTGGACAGAATGAGTGAGATAACAGATGTGAAGGAAGAAGAGAAAGAGGAAAAGAGGACTTTTCCAGATTTATTCACAAGAGATCAGCTGGTACAGCAGATGACAAGAGAAATAGGGAAGCTGGTGATGACAGACTTGACAATCTGGATGGAAAGACAATGGAAGTGAGAGCACTGAAGATCACCACCCTTCCTAAGACTGAAAGGCAGCTCAGTGTGGGAGAGATATGAGGGACAATAAATCGGACGGGACATTGAGAATAAGAGGAAACGTGAAAACAAGGCAGACTACAAACATCATAAACATAAGCGAGTACATCCTGGATAAACACACTCACTCAAAGACGTCCTTCGTATGTCTCTCAAATATTCCGACGCTGAGACGCGTGTAAAAAATTGAACTCCGAGTCGAAATGCAGAAGGAACACATAAGGAAATGAACAGAAGGAGGACGAAGAAAAATAGGGAGGATTGTAGAAGAATGAGAAATTTAGCCTTGAGAAATGTCCCTTCCTATATATATCTCCTGATCTGTGTCTAGCAATAACACATAAGTGCTTATTCCTTGGGTAGCATTGGGATGGGCAAACACTTTTGTTAGCTGGTTTGTGTTTGAGTAGAACCTGCCTACTATGGGCCAATAGACCTTCTGCAGTGTTCCTTCTAAATTAAGTTCTTACACAAGGTTCGTAACTCTTCCATTCAAGGATAATCACGCATGGACAACTTCACCTAACTTGCATTTCCCTCCTCACCAGCTGCTCTGAACCACACCCTGCCATGAACCACACCCTGCCATGAACCACACCCTGCCATGAACCACACCCTGCCATGAACCACACCCTGCCATGAACCACACCCTGCCATGAACCACGCCCTGCCATGAACCACACCCTGCCATGAACCACACCCTGCCATGAACCACGCCCTGCCATGAACCACACCCTGCCATGAACCACGCCCTGCCATGAACCACACCCTGCCATGAACCACGCCCTGCCATGAACCACGCCCTGCCATGAACCACACCCTGCCATGAACCACGCCCTGCCATGAACCACACCCTGCCATGAACCACGCCCTGTCATGAATCACACAATGCTATGAACCACACCCTGCCATGAACCATACCTTGCCATGAACCACACCTTGCCATGAACCACGCCCTGCCAACCACGCCCTGCCATGAACCACACCCTGCCATGAACCACGCCTTGCCATGAATCACACAATGCCATGAACCACACCAGCCAAGAACCACACCAGTAAAGAATCACACCAGCCCTGAACCATACCCAGCCAAGAACTACACCCAGCCATGAACCACACCAGCCAAGAACCACGCCTAGTCACGAACCACACCCAGCCAAGAACCACACCCAGCCATGAACCACACCCAGCTATGAACCACACCAGCAATGAACCGCACCCAGCCATGAACCACACCCAGCCATTAACCACACGCTGCCATGAACCACACCCAGCCAAGAACCACACCAGCCAAGAACCACACCAGCAAAGAATCACACCAGCTATGAACCATACCTAGCCAAGAACCACACCCATCCCTGAACCACACCCAGCCATGACCCACTCCCAGCCATGAACCACTCCCAGCCATGAACCACTCCCAGCCATGAACCACTCCCAGCCATGAACCACACCCAGCCATGAACCACACCCAGCCATGAACCACACCCAGCCTTCCAAGCACAGCTCCTTACCCCCAACCCACGAACACGCACCAAGAAGTCAGGACATCATAAATTAGCTAATTCACAGTACACGAAAATAGATTAAATAACAATCAAAAAATGTAAATTACAAGAAAAGAATAACAGAGACAAACCCAGACATAAACATGGAGTTCTCTAGGGCGATAAATGCAACTCAGTCTTATTTATCGGCTAATTGTGCAAAAATGTAGGTGAATATACAGTAACTAAGCTTAAATTATCTTAAGCTAACCGGGATAAACAAATTTTAAGCCTCCATAATGAATTCGAGTGGGTAAAAAATTAGTTTATGGGAATTCAGCACAAAACTCACACTAGCTGTCGAACACGCTAAAACAGAAATAATCAAGATGAGAACAGATGCAATATTCCCAGAAGTATATCAAGTACTGAGGAAAACAAAACCAGGATGCAGGGTGGAAAGGCGCTTTTATTTAGAAATTAGTGGCGTTTTATGAGTTTTATTAGACCAGCCAAATGAACGCTTAGTAGACACAGTCATGACTGGAAATCTAGTCTTGACTAAACACCAGGATACCAAGAAAGGAAAAAGAGGACAACAACAGGATCATGATTACGTGCTAGCAATGGCAAGAACAGCTCAAATTAAAGCTTCTGATAAGTGGGGAATTTTAAACTATTAAGAAACATACCTTAACAGCTGAGAACTGCTTAGTAAATCAGGCACTTAATGCTAAACTGAGAAAGGTGACAATGTCGAAGATATGAATAAGTAAAAACGTATCGGGATGGAGAAGTATCAACGATCTACGAGGAGACAGAGGTGTGTGTGCCTGATCCAGGATGATGTGAAATTAATGTAACGGAATGGACAAGTATTAACGATTTACGAGGACACAGAGGTCTGTGTGCCTGATCCAGGATGATGTGAAATTAATGAAGATTAAAAACCAGGGATAACAGAAAAGCTTCAATATAACCTGGACAAAATACAGAGTTTAGCAGACAAGTGGAATTCAAGCAAGCGAATGAAAGATTGTGAAGGTTTGGGAATTAAAAAGATCATATACCGAGTATAGGCTGGAGGCATAGAGGCTGTAAACCACAGTCATGGGTTAACACTCAGAGCTCGGGGTGAGCATGACGCATAGCATATCACCATAGCCACACCTCAACCAAATAACATGTGCAAGAAATGCTCGGCTGACAAACCTAAGATCGGTTTTTGAGACCCTAACCGAAGTGCCAATCATGGCAGTATATGATATACTGGCACCAGCATGGAACCCATACCTGACAAAGCATGTGTTGAGAAAGTGATAAGGTTTGCAGCGACATGTAACTAAGGGAAATCAATTTTGAAAACACTAAAAAAAATGACCCTAGCGACATTAGAGAACAGAAGAACCAGAAGAGACATGATATGGTTAAGGGGCGGCAAAGAGGTACACAAGAGCACAGCTGGATGTTGAAGACACAGCCAAGTAAGAACGAAGCTAAGAATGTCTTTAGGGGAATGGCCTACACGAAGAAATAGTGAGTGCTGGTTCAATACGCAGCTATAAGACTTAGTATGACACATAGCTACAGGAACTGACATGGGAGGAAGTAAACCCGGCAAGAAGCAAGTTCAGGACCAGGAAAACTTAAACCCCAGCAACCTCAAGTAGGCTGGCACGCACGCATGCACGCAAGCGCACACACACACACACACACACACACACACACACACACACACACACACACACACACACACACATTATAAGATCAAGACACACACAAACACATTAATTCACCACATTGTGTAAGCTGCCAGGGCTAAATGATGTTATGTTCTTTGTGTGAGCTTTCAGGCGCCGGTAATTCATTTTATCATGTGTTGTGCACCTCGCTGCTAGGCGAGAAGATAGCAGAAGACTCTGAGAATATAAGAGAGAGAGAGAGAGAGAGAGAGAGAGAGAGAGAGAGAGAGAGAGAGAGAGAGAGAGAGAGAGAGAGAGAGAGAGAGAGAGAGAGAGAGAGAGAATAATCCGCTACCTATCGGTGGTTCTGGGAATTACCTCGCTCACTGTGTGTGTGTGTGTGTGTGTGTGTGTGTGTGTTCACCTAATTCTGGTTGCAGGGGTCGAGACGCGGCTCCTGGCCCCCGCCTCTTCACTGATCGCTACTAGGTCCTCTCTCTGCTTCTTGAGCTTTGTCATAACTCGTCTTAAAGCTATGTATGGTTCCTGCCTCCACTACATCACTTTCTAGGCTAATCCACTTCCTGACGTCTCTGTGACTGAAGAAATATTTCCTAACATCCCTGTGACTCGTTTGAGTCTTCAGTTTTCAATTGTGACCCCTTGTTTCTGTGTCCCCTCTCTGAAACATCTTGTCTCTGTCCACCTTGTCTATTCCACGCAGTATTTTGTATGTTGTTATCATGTCTCCCCTGACCCTCCTATCCTCCAGTGTCATCAGTCCGATTTCCCTCAACCTTTCTTCGTAGGACATTCCCCTTAGCTCTGGAACTAGCCTTGTTGCAAACCTTTGTATTTTCTCTAATTTCTTGACGTGTTTGACCAGGTGTGGGTTCCAAACAGGTGCTGCATATTCCAGTATGGGCCTGACGTACACAGTGCACAGTGTCTTGAACGATTCCTTACTAAGGTATCGGAACGCTATTCTCAGGTTTGCCAGGCGCCCATATGCCGCAGCAGTTATCTGGTTGATGTGTGCCTCTAGAGACGTGTTCGATGTTATGGTCACCCCAGGATCTTTCTCCTTGAGTGAGGTTTGCAGCCTTTGTCCACCTAGCCTATACTCTGTCTGCGGTCTTCTTTACTCCTCCCCAATCTTCATGACTTTTCATTTGGCAGGGTTGAATTCGAGAAGCCAGTTGCTGGACCACGTGTCCAGCCTGTCCAGGTCTCTTTGTCGTCCTGCCTCATCCTCATCCGATTTAATTCTTCTCATTAACTTCACATCTGCGAACAGGGACACTTCAGAGTCTAACCCTTCCATCATGTCATTCACATATATCAAAAATAGCACTGGTCCTAGGACCGACCCCTGTGGGACCCCGCTCGTCACAGGCGCCCACTGTAATACCTCATCACGTACCATGACTCGTTGTTGCCTCCCTGTCAGACATTCTCTGATCCACTGCAGTGCCCTTCCTGTTATACGCGCCTGATCCCTGTATGATGAGTGGAGGACGCTAGTACCTTCCATCTTACGCAAGTACCTTCCTGTATGAGTGGAGGACGCTAGTACCTTCCTGTATGATGAGTGGAGGACGCTAGTACCTTCCTGTATGATGAGTGGAGGACGCTAGATGAGTGGAGGACGCTAGTACCTTCCTGTATGATGAGTGGAGGACGCTAGTACCTTCCTGTATGATGAGTGGAGGACGCTAGTACCTTCCTGTATGATGAGTGGAGGACGCTAGTACCTTCCAGCATGAGTGGAGGACGCTAGTACCTTCCAGCATGAGTGGAGGACGCTAGTACCTTCCAGCATGAGTGGAGGACGCTAGTACCTTCCAGCATGAGTGGAGGACGCTAGTACCTTCCTGTATGATGAGTGGAGGACGCTAGTATGATGAGTGGAGTACGCTAGTACCTTCCTGTATGAGTGGAGGACGCTAGTACCTTCCTGTATGATGAGTGGAGTACGCTAGTACCTTCCTGTATGATGAGTGGAGGACGCTAGTACCTTCCTGCATGAGTGGAGGACGCTAGTACCTTCCTGTATGATGAGTGGAGGACGCTAGTACCTTCCTGTATGATGAGTGGAGGACGCTAGTACCTTCCTGTATGATGAGTGGAGGACGCTAGTACCTTCCTGTATGATGAGTGGAGGACGCTAGTACCTTCCTGTATGATGAGTGGAGGACGCTAGTACCTTCCTGTATGATGAGTGGAGGACGCTAGTACCTTCCAGCATGAGTGGAGGACGCTAGTACCTTCCTGTATGATGAGTGGAGGACGCTAGTACCTTCCTGTATGATGAGTGGAGGACGCTAGTACCTTCCTGTATGATGAGTGGAGGACGCTAGTACCTTCCAGCATGATGAGTGGAGTACGCTAGTACCTTCCTGTATGATGAGTGGAGGACGCTAGTACCTTCCTGTATGATGAGTGGAGGACGCTAGTACCTTCCTGTATGATGAGTGGAGGACGCTAGTACCTTCCTGTATGAGTGGAGGACGCTAGTACCTTCCAGCATGAGTGGAGGACGCTAGTACCTTCCAGCATGAGTGGAGGACGCTAGTACCTTCCTGTATGATGAGTGGAGGACGCTAGTACCTTCCTGTATGAGTGGAGGACGCTAGTACCTTCCTGTATGATGAGTGGAGGACGCTAGTACCTTCCTGTATGATGAGTGGAGGACGCTAGTACCTTCCTGTATGATGAGTGGAGGACGCTAGTACCTTCCTGTATGATGAGTGGAGGACGCTAGTACCTTCCAGCATGAGTGGAGGACGCTAGTACCTTCCTGTATGATGAGTGGAGGACGCTAGTACCTTCCTGTATGATGAGTGGAGGACGCTAGTACCTTCCTGTATGATGAGTGGAGGACGCTAGTACCTTCCAGCATGATGAGTGGAGGACGCTAGTACCTTCCTGTATGATGAGTGGAGGACGCTAGTACCTTCCTGTATGATGAGTGGAGGACGCTAGTACCTTCCTGTATGATGAGTGGAGGACGCTAGTACCTTCCTGTATGATGAGTGGAGGACGCTAGTACCTTCCTGTATGAGTGGAGGACGCTAGTACCTTCCTGTATGATGAGTGGAGGACGCTAGTACCTTCCTGTATGATGAGTGGAGGACGCTAGTACCTTCCTGTATGATGAGTGGAGGACGCTAGTACCTTCCTGTATGATGAGTGGAGGACGCTAGTACCTTCCTGTATGATGAGTGGAGGACGCTAGTACCTTCCTGTATGATGAATGGAGGACGCTAGTACCTTCCTGAGTAGGACGCTAGTACCTTCCTGTATGATGAGTGGAGGACGCTAGTACCTTCCTGTATGATGAGTGGAGGACGCTAGTACCTTCCTGTATGAGTGGAGTACGCTAGTACCTTCCTGTATGAGTGGAGGACGCTAGTACCTTCCTGTATGAGTGGAGGACGCTAGTACCTTCCTGTATGAGTGGAGGACGCTAGTACCTTCCTGTATGAGTGGAGGACGCTATGATGATGAGTGGAGGACGCTAGTACCTTCCTGTATGATGAATGGAGGACGCTAGTACCTTCCTGTGATGGAGGACGCTAGTACCTTCCTGTGTGGAGGACGCTAGTACCTTCCTGTATGATGAGTGGAGGACGCTAGTACCTTCCTGTATGATGAGGACGCTAGTACCTTCCAGCATGAGTGGAGGACGCTAGTACCTTCCTGTATGATGACGCTAGTACCTTCCAGCATGAGTGGAGGACGCTAGTACCTTCCTGTATGATGAGTGGAGGACGCTAGTACCTTCCAGCATGATGAGTGGAGGACGCTAGTACCTTCCTGTATGATGAGTGGAGGACGCTAGTACCTTCCTGTATGATGAGTGGAGGACGCTAGTACCTTCCTGTATGATGAGTGGAGGACGCTAGTACCTTCCAGCATGATGAGTGGAGTACGCTAGTACCTTCCAGCATGAGTGGAGGACGCTAGTACCTTCCTGTATGATGAGTGGAGGACGCTAGTACCTTCCTGTATGATGAGTGGAGGACGCTAGTACCTTCCTGTATGATGAGTGGAGTACGCTAGTACCTTCCTGTATGATGAGTGGAGGACGCTAGTACCTTCCTGTATGATGAGTGGAGGACGCTAGTACCTTCAGGACTTAGGTATCTATTTATGTCCAAGCTGCGCATATGTTGTATCCATCAACTTAGTAATGCGTGTCATCAATGAGGAATGATGGGGATTCCAACCTGTGGCTGGAAGTTATTAACCACTATCCTTTGTATTGGACTGATGAAGTCACTGAAGGGCGAAACGTTTCCACAATGATAATAATAATAATAATAATAATAAAAATAATATCTTTATTTCTACAAGTACATGTACAAGGTATACAGTCCTAGCTGACATCAATGACGTACTACGGTATAGAAAGCCGCTTGTTATGCTCAGCATTTCGGGTAAATTATGTCAGTTTTGTCCCAGGATGCGACCCACACCAGTCCACTAACAGTTCCAGGTACCCATTTTAAACTAATGAGTGAAAAGGGACAGGGACAGCAGGTGTCTTATGGAAACACGTCCCTAATGTTTTCCAACCGTACCGGAGGAGATTCGAACCCCGGACCTCAGTGTGAGAGCTGAGTGCGCTGGCCATCGAGCTACGGGACACCCAAATCGAGCTACTGGACAATTATCTACAATAGCTCTTATTAACTTGACTATAGAGCCTATAATACTTAGTGCTAAATAACTCATCTTAAATGTCAATCACGATACTTGTCTAATTAACCATATTAGACAGGTATCGTGATTGACATATTTAGGATGACCAAGATAATGCCAAGGCACGAAACAGAAGATAAAACCGTAGTTTGTGCCTACACTCAGCCTAGTCTTAAGCTGAGAGTACATTTAATCACTAATAACAGAGGCAATTCGAAGTCTAATTATTGTAATTTAAACAGTGAGACTTTACAGGCCACACCATGGGCGGGGTTAGAACCCGCGATCAGAGTCTTAAAACTCCAGACCGACGCGTTAGCCACTGGGCCAGTGGCTAACGCGGGTTCTAACCCCGCCCGTGGCATGGTTTGTTTGCAATCGTGTCATTACGATTTCGTGAGTCTTTACTGGGTTCTGTAAAGAATCATTGTGTAACAATTCTCATTTTTTTAAACGGATAGTTGAATCGGTGGAAAATGATCAGTCTATATTGGAGGCCTGGTCACAGACCGGGCCGCGGGGGCGTTGACCCCCGAAACTCTCTCCAGGTAAACTCCAGGTATATAAAGGAATTCATAGATCCCTGTTTATCGGACTCGAGTGAAGGTAATGAGAAATACAGTCCAAGCACTCTGAAAGATGGGTGGGGATGCTGCAGCTCTGGAGGTATGAGGTACAGTGCCTGCACTCTCAAGAAAGGGTGGGGAATGTTGTCGTACTGAAGGTAGGAAGTACAGTGCCTGCACTCTGATGGATGGGTACGAATGCTGCAGTTCTGGAAGTTGGAAATGCGAGGCCTGTCCTCTGATGAACGTAGATGTTGCAGTTCTGGAGGTTGGAATTGCCAGGCCTGTCCTCTGATGAACGTGGATGTTGCAGTTCTGGAGGTGGGAGGTACAGTGCCTGCACTCTGAAGCATGAGTAGAGATATTGCAATTCTAGAGGGAGGATGTACGAGCCTGCAGCCTAGAGTATGGGAGGGGATGTTGTGGTTGTGACGGATGAAAGCACATACTTGAATTCTGAAGGATATATGAGGATGCTGCAGATCTGGGGGTAGGAAGTACAGCGCCTGCAATCTTTAGGTAGGAGTCTAGTGCCTGCACTCTGAAGGATGAGTGAGTGTTGAAGTTCAAAGATATATTTTAATTGTAATGTCTCCCGCACTTCTGGCAAGGCAGCCATACAATTAGTACCAGTACTTCGTTACTATTCTTTTTATCTCTATTCTTTCCTTAATATTTACAAAAAATCTTCTTCCAGAACTACCAATGCTATCCACTTTCAAACTGTCTACTTCACATTCTTCCCACTTACGCATTAATCTTCCTAAAGGTTTCAGTAAATCACCAAGTTCGCAGTCACAATCCCCTTTTGACTCGCGAAATCCTAATGACACGATCGCGTGTTCTAACCCCACCCGAGGTATGGTTTACAATTCCCTTTTGTGTGTTTTCTCTCTCAGAGGCATGTTTTGAGTTAAATTAACCTGTACCTAATTTTTTTAATTGCAGTGAAGAAATCTCCCACAGAGTACACATCTCCCTGTAAATATTCAACGAATCTCAAAATTTTCATATGACAAGAACACTAAAATGTTTTGTAACTAACATGATTTTGGCCAAAAATAAGTGGGGTTATTTCTAGGGCTCGGAAAATGCTGATCTTATTAGTTTCTTAACTCTACAAGTCTTATTCACTCTCGGATACAGCATCTCTCTCTTGCATCTGGTGAAGCTTTCCCAGATGTGTCTCGTCATTGGCTAGACTCCCGCTCTTACATCTGGCGAAGCATTTTTCCTTTCATCTCGTCCCTCTCTTACATCTGGCGATGCATTTTTCCTTTTATCTCGTCCCGCTCTTACATCTGGTGAAGCTTTTCCCATCTATCTCGTTCCGCTCTTATATCAGGGGAAGCTGTTTTCCTCTCCCGAAGAACACGATTCCATTCCGAGTACAGCCATGAATATCACCATGGTTACCTGTCCTCACATCTGCTCACCCTATATACAAACTTAATGCTTCCGCATCAATTTCGACTCTCCGTTATTGAGTTCCTGATAATCCTTGAACATAAAGCCACGCTGCTGTAATTTTCCAGAAACACTGTCATTTCTGTGGCAGAAACCACCGGACTCCCTTGCCTTACACCTCGGATCTGTAGTTTTACGAGCATTCGGAGTGAGTTATCCTCCTCAGAATGGCATCTAGGTGAGTACAAATAGGAAACGCGTCTGTCTGACGCTCAGCAGACAGAGCAGCAAGCCTCATCCACGTGGTTTTAGCTCTAACATAAATTATTATTAGTGTTCCTCAGTATAAATTATGGCTGTATATCAATGGTATACAATACCGACAAGAGGAAGGTAAGATTAGGTAAGGTTCGTCAGGAAACAGGACAAGTGTTTCCTGACGTGGGTCTTAGATGACGACCCGCCGCTGGAGCTTTTGGTCGCCTGACCGAGGCCTTCCAACAAGATGAAGAATTAAGATACACCTGCAACATCTGGGTATCTTTACTTGCAGACTTTTCACCATGAAGACTGTAGAAATGTATACAGAAAAGAGTAGAAGATGAGGCAATGAGTCCCTTTGCCCAGGTGCAGGTGATCAGCACCGTAGTTTTAAAGATTCTGAAGTGCAGGCAGGAATAGTGTGCAAGAAAGGTATACAATACCGACAAGATGAAAGTTAAGACACATGTGCAACATCTGGGTATCTTTATTGTAGACCTTTCGCCATCCAGCTCCAAGACTGAGGGACTGATTACCTCATCTTTTGTATATAGTTCTACTGTCTTCAAGTTATGTTCTAGAATCTGTATTGATAAAGCCACTGGATGGCGAAACGTCTACAATAATGATACCCATTTGTCTAAACTTTCAGCAGGAAGATTGGTGCTTATATACAGGAGTCAGGAGGTGCTGCAGACGAAGACATTGTCGCTGGTAGGTGGAACTTCCCAGTGGAATTAGGTCATGCCTAAGAATTGGACCAGGAGTCAGCAAGTAGGTCGTGGAGATGTCCTCTGTATCAGGATTCCTCAATGTTGCTATGTCTGACAAGTTGTATATCAGTGGTAAACAGTACCAACACTCACAACATCATGGAATCTTGATACAGAGGTCATCACCACAACCTATTATGTTCATGTATTGATAAAGCCAATGGAGGGCGAAACATCTACAGAGTGAAGATACCGAGATGTTGCATATGTGTGTAATTCATCATAACTCGTGACCTTTTTTTTGTTCACCGAGTAAATATTAACAATATTAACAATGAACAGTTTTGTTATTTCTGTGATGTGTATTCAATATTTTGTTGTCTCTCCTCTGCTCTTATTTACACCGTTCTTCCTCTTCTTCATATTCTCCTCTCAATTCTCTTCATTCCTCCCACCTCCCATTGCCCCTTTCTCTTTGTCCTTCCCCAAGTCTTCTACCACTCCTTTTCTCTTTCCTTTTCCCTCTTCCTTCGCTTTTTATTTACTCGATTCCCCCTTCTTCTTCCTCCTCCTCCTCCTCCCCCTCCAGATCTGTGCCCATTCACTATATTATCAAACTTGGCTCGTTTTTCACTACCTAAGTCGAGAATTTACGAGGGTAGCATTGATCTAGCCTGGAGAGATGAGCTCAATGGTCTCAAGGGATGAGTTCAATGATCTAGCCTCGACGAATGAGCTCAATGGTCTCGAGGGATGAACTCAGTGATCTAGCCACAGTGGGTGAGCTCAGTGGTCTAAATGATGAGCTCAGTGGTCTAACTGATGATCTTAGTGGTCTAACTGATGATCTCAGTGGTCTAACTGATGATCTCAGTGGTCTAACTGATGATCTCAGTGGTCTAACTGATGATCTCAGTGGTCTAACTGATGATTTCAGTGGTCTAACTAATGAGCTCAGTGGTCTAACTAATGAGCTCAGTGGTCTAACTAACGATCTCAGTGGTCTAACTGATGATTTCAGTGGTCCAACTAACGAGCTCAGTGGTCTAACTGATGATCTTAGTGGTCTAACTGATGATCTCAGTGGTCTAACTGATGATTTCAGTGGTCTAACTAATGAGCTCAGTGGTCTAACTGATGATCTTAGTGGTCTAACTGATGATCTCAGTGGTCTAACTGATGATTTCAGTGGTCTAACTAACGAGCTCAGTGGTCTAACTGCAAAGGATGGCTCACTGGGCTAGCAACGAATGGTGAGCTCAGTGATCCGAGGACACTATCCAGCTCATTCAGAGGGGCTAACTCACCTAGCGCATGCGCCATGATCCCGCTGAAGGGCTCTTGATCTGAGGAAGTAGAGGTTATCCCCCCTTTCCTCGGATCAAACTATGCTGCCTAGTCCTTCCCAGCCACTTCACCCCCCCCAATCCGAACCTCTAGCTCTTGGTACCATACACGGGTTAATACAAGTTTGCTCCGACACCTTGGATCAAGAGCCCTCACCTGCCTTCTTTACACATCTGCAGTTAATTTTTTTTTTTAATCTTGAGGCGATTAAGGGACGGAGAATCGAACCTACACTAGCTCTTGCGCTGAATGATCCACAAGGGTTTAACGCTTTGTGTGTGTGTGTGTGTGTGTGTGTGTGTGTGTGTGTATGTGTGTGTAAGTGTGTGTATGTGTGTGTGTGTGTGTGTGTGTGTGTGTGTGTGTGTGTATGTGTGTGTATGTGTGTGTGTGTGTGTGTGTGTGTGTGTGTGTGTGTGTGTGTGTGTGTGTGTGTGTGTGTGTGTGTGTGTGTACTCACTTATTTTTACCTATTTGTGGTTGCAGAGGTCGAGATATAGCTCCTGGCCCCAAGTCGTCACTGCCACGAGGTACTCTCTTTCCCTGCTCTATGAGCTTTATCATACCTCGTCTTAAAACTATGTATGGTTCCTGCCTCCACTACATCACTTTCTAGGCTATTCCACTTCTTGACAACTCTATGACTGAAGAAATACTTCCTAACATCTCTTTGACTCATCTGAGTCTTCTACTTCCAATTGTGACCTCTTGTTTCTGTGTCCCATCTCTGGAACATCCTATCTCTGTCCACCTTGTCAAATTCCTCGCAGTATTTTGTATGTCGTTATCGTATCTCCCCTGACCCTCATGTCCTCCAGTGTCGTCAGGCTGATTTCCCTTAACCCTTAGCTCTGGAACTAGTCTTGTTGCAAACCTTTGCACTTTCCCTGATTTTTTGACGTGCTTGACCAGGTGTGAGTGCCAAACTGGCGCTGCATACTCCAGTATGGGCCTGACATACACAGTGTACAGAGTCTTGAACGATTCCTTACTGAGGTACTGGAACGCTGTTCTCAGGTTTGCCAGGCGGCCATATGCTGCAGCAGTTATCTGGTTGATGTGCGCCTCAGGAGATGTACTCGGCATTATACTCACTCCAGGATCCTTTTCCTTGAGAGAGGCTTGAAGTTTTTGGCCACCTAGACTATACTCTGTCTGCGGTCTTCTTTGCCCTTCACCGATCTTCGTGACTTTGCATTTGGCGGAGTTAAATTCGAGGAGCCAGTACCAGGCTTGAAGCCAGTCCACGTCTCATTGTAGTCCTGCCTGATCCTCATCCGATTTAATTCTCTTCATTAACTTCACATCATCTGCAAACAGGGACACTTCTGAGTCTATCCCTTCCATCATTTCATCCACATATACCAAAAACAGCACAAGTCCTCGGAGTGACCCCTGTGGAACCCCGCTCGTCACAGGCGCCCACTCTGACACCTCGTCAAGTACCATGACTCGTTGTTGCCTCTGTGTGTGCGTGTATGTGTATTTAAAAAAAAATCTGGTAAATTTCTCAGACATGGTGTTATGTGTCAGCCTCCAGGTTAATGTGCGCAAATTCTCTCATCTTTACCTAATAACAACCACCACTTGTTGACTCATGTTAAGTTGCTGGGACGAGAGTCCTAACCACGTCTCTAATCTCTCTTCTTTTTTTTAATATTGGGTTAATACACAAATAACCAGCACTAAGGAGAGAGAAGCTTACGACGACGATTCGATCCGATTTGGACCATTTATAAGTCACACTAACACAGAGTGAGGGAGTTAGTATATATAGGCGAGGGGGATAGGGACGGGACCAAGAGAGGAAGAAATAGTAGTGGTAGTAAGGCTGGTAGAGGAAGTAGTAGTAGTAGTAGTAGTAGTAGTAGTAGTAGTAGTAGTAGTAGTAGTAGTAGTGGTAGTAGAAAGTAGAGAGAGTTAAATAGCACAAGAGAGAAAGCGGAGTGAAAGTGCAGGGGCCTAGGCATTAGTAATGGTAATAGCAATAGCAGTAGTGGGTTAATATTTGCCACTTTCCACTCATCTTCAACCTTGTCAGCTTCTAATGATTTGAATATTAACGACAGTCGACATGTCGTGCCCAGTAAACACGATCTATCATTTAGGCAGACCTATAAACGTAATTTTTTTTTTCGAGAAAAAAAAAATTCTTCATTTATTTATACAGGGAAAAATATTTTTTGCAACCAAACCATATAAAACATTTTACCTAACCTTGCTTAATGTAATTTAATGTAATTTGAATTAGTCTTACTAAACACATTTTACGTCCTCACTGATTTTCGCGAAGTTATTGCATAAATGAATATCAAATCTGCTTATTCTCCCCAACAATTGCTTTATAATCCCAAATCGACGATTTATCTTATGCAACACGACTAAAACACAATTTGGTGTCTAGATTCTTTTATATTTCTAGCATGCAGATCGTCTGCTTAACTTAGTTTGCTAATGTTCAGCTCTCTGGGTATTTGAATACGTCGAGGCTGCTAATGTCGTTAATATTTGCTTCGTCAGATTAAAATCCTGTGGGTAAATTTTGCTTCCTGGGAATGTCGGTGTATTGCGCAGTTGTAAACATGGAACTGAAGGCTGTGTTGAGTATTAAAGTCATATATCTGTTGTGGGGGGTTTGTAGTGTTTTCTAATTGCTAGTTAAAGGTCCCATTGTTTACTTCCACTAGGGGCAGTTTGACTAGTTGTTTAAAGATTAATAGCAGTGCTAGGACATTGTTATGGCTAATATTATAAGGAATTTACTAGGGATTGGCAGAGAATATGTATAGTTTTTTTGCACACGGGAAAAGTGAGATAAAAGAGAGTGCAAGAAAACTGAAAAATGAGAGAGAAAGAGTGCAAGGTGAAAATGAGACAAGGAGAGTGTAAAAAGAAAGGGAAGAGACAAAAGAGTGTAAGAAAAGAGAAAAGGAGACAAAAGAGAGTGCAAGAAAAGAAAAAAGGAGACAAAAGAGAGTACAAGAAAAGAAAAAAGCGAGAGAAAAGAGAGAAATGAGAGAAAATAGAGTGCAAGAATTACAGAACTATATTGGAATGTGTATTTGTATGTAATTCTTCAATCAAACCTCCATTTACTGCAATATATATATATTCCTCTATTTTCTCATACTGTGTGTAGTTTATGTGGTGTTAGGGATCACTAGTCAGTTATAATTTCCTGTATACGTTATTTTTGCCTATTTGCTATTGTTCCGTCATTTATTCAATATTCACTTCTGTGGCTTTTATCTTTCCTGATGTGTTATTCTCTTTAGATGCCTTTTTTATTTCCCCATTTCCTCTACATTGTGTGTATTTTGTAGTTCGGTCAACTTTGCACTGGCGATCTCTCGGCGCATTGATCAGATTTCACGTCTTTACATTTGGGAACCATCACAACGCTATTTCCAGCGTCAGAACTGATTTCCAATCGGGTAACGTTGCGATGTCTGTAAAGAGGCTTCTCTCGTACCTTTGCATGAGAGATCACTGCTGAGAACATCTAGTGTGTAATTCAGATAAGCGGCAGCAGCAACAAGCCCTGGGAAGCACTCGTGCAAATACTGTTCTTACAGCTGGTTCTTCTTGGTTCCCTGTTATTGTTGTGGTTTTTATTAGGAACTGTAAAGCCACTTACTGTAGGTACTTGTTTATTTTACTGTACAATACAAGAGATAATTTAGCTCGATAGCGTTATTATGCACCCCATATTCATCCTGTGGACGATCGTGAAAGAGGTTGTCGCTTTCCTGTCTTAGGAGTGGAGACGCAAAGGTAAGGTACGATGTACTGCACCACGACTCGCGAAATCGTAATAGTACGACTACCAATAAATCACGGAACGGGTGGGGTTTGAAACCATGGCAAATGAGTCCTAAAACCAATATGTCAGTGCGTTAACCGCTTGGCCAACTGCATATTAGAACCAGTCGGTCAAGTGGTTAACGCACTGGCTTGCAAGTTTCACAACTCACTTGCCCCGAGATTCAAACCCGTCCCGTTCTCTAATTTACTACACAACGTACAATTGCATAGTAGAACAAACGCAGCTTCATGTTTTCAAATTACAATCACTTGAAGCTTGTTAATACTTACGATCACTCCAGGTACAATAGGTACCTGGGTGTTAGTGGACTGGTGTGGGTCGCATCCTGGGGACAAAACTGACCTAACCTGCCCGAAATGCTAAGCATAACAAGCAGCAGCGGCTTTCTATATAGTAGTACGTCATTGATGTCACCTAGGACTGTATACCTTGTACATGTACTGGTAGTAAATAAAGATATTATCATTACTGAGAGCAGAAATGGCTAGATGTAGTCATTTTTGGTGTTAAAATGGCTCTCTGGATTATAACAAAAGTCACTTGGAATAATAATGATATCCACACACTCTCTGATGACGTGTGTCTGGATAACTCTTTACTTTAAAACAGAAAACAAAAAAAGCACTGCGAACACGCGTATAAAAATCTTTTATTTCATCCAGCTGGACTTGTTTGCCAGCTGGATTATTCAGATTAAATTCCTGGTCTCGCAGAGAGAGAGAGAGAGAGAGAGAGAGAGAGAGAAAAGGAGAGGGGTTAGGATATTGAGCGTATGTTTTCCACGTATTGCCAACAATTTCTACCAGGTTAGGACGGCTGCTGTTTACTGCCAACAATTTCTACCAGGTTAGGACAGCTGCTGTTTACTGCCAACAATTTCTACCAGGTTAGGACGGCTGCTGTTTACTGCCAACAATTTCTAGCAGGTCAGGACGGCTGCCGTGCACTGCCAACAATTTCTAGCAGGTCAGGACGGCTGCCGTGTACTGCCAACAATTTCTAGTAGGGTAGGACGGCTGCCGTGTACTGCCAACAATTTCTAGTAGGGTAGGACGGCTGCCGTGTACTGCCAACAATTTCTAGTTGTGATGGTTTTGAAAACCGACAAGTTGAAGAATTGAGACACTTATGCAACTCAATTCTTCAATTTCGAGTAGGTTAGGACGGCTGCCGTGTACTGCCAACAATTTCTAGCAGGTTAGGACGGCCGCCGTGTACTGCCAACAATTGCTGGCCGGGCAGGAAAGTTGGCTCTCTCTGAGTAAGGTCAGGTCAAGCGCCGAGGCGAGGCGAGGTATGACCAGAGCTTTGGTAAGACTGGGAAAGATGAAGGATGTTTGCTGTAGAAACCCTATACACAGGTCTGGGCGACAGAGATTTCGTAGGAGCAAGACAGTGAGGAAAGGACAGGTGGTACCAACACTAGGTGACAAACACTAGGTGACGCCAACACTGACAAACACTTGGAAATAACACTAGGTGACGCCAACACTGACAAACACTTGGAAATAACACTAGGTGACAAACACTTGGTGGCACCAAAGCTAGGTAACGTAAACACTAGATGACGTAAATACTAGGTGACGTAAACACTAGTTGACGTAAACACTACGTGACGTAAACACTAGATGACGTAAACACTAGATGACGTAAACACTAGATGACGTAAATACTAGGTGACGTAAACACTAGTTGACGTAAACACTACGTGACGTAAACACTAGATGACGTAAACACTAGATGACGTAAACACTAGATGACGTAAACACTAGATGACGTAAACACTAGATGACGTAAACACTAGATGACGTAAACACTATATGACGTAAACACTAGATGACATAAACATATGAGCAGTAACACTAAGGTTCTTTTGGTACAAAACAATAATTTTTACATTTACATAAATGAAAAAAAATATATATCTAAAAACGTATAACAGAAAATTTTAGGACTTATTTTTTAATGATTTCTTGCTAATTGACCAATTTTACATATTCGGCACGACACACACACACTATATATATATATATATATTGCAGCACTGACTTACAGTCAAGCTGGGATGGCCCCCATCGCTGAAACGGTGCTTGCCAACATGCTCAGGGCTGCAACATCAGACAGGGAGACTGCCCATCTCCAAGCTGTGAGCGCACATCACTCCGGGGACTTCCTTCAAACAGCTCCCATATCGGCAATTGGAACGCGCCTCGATCCTAAGACCCTCTGTATTGCAGTGGTTCTGCGCCTTGCTGCCCCAATTCACACGGAATATACGTGTATTTGCGGCGATGCGCAAGCCGACCAATATGGTCTACATCGTCTTAACTGTTCCAAAACCAAGGGCTGGCATGCAAGACACAATGAGGTCAACGACACTATAAAGAGAACCCTTGCTACAGCTGGATGCCCAGCCGAGAGGGAGCCCCGATCACTAGCAGCCAACAATACCCACAACCCAGCAAACCGCCCCGACGGGATCACCATCTATCCTTGGAAGAATGGCAAGTTCTTAGCATGGGACTATACCTGTGTGTCCACACTGGCTGACACCTATAACCATCGCAGTGTCGGGCGACAGGGAGGAGCTGCTGACCACAGAGAGGAGTACAAGATCAGCAAGTACAGGGACATAAGCCAACAGTATCAATTTGTCCCAGTGGGATCAGAAACCTTGGGATCATGGAGGAAACATGGCACACGTTTCCTTAAAGAACTGGGTTCCAGACTCATCAACACCATCAAGGACCCAAGGACAGCCGCTTTCATGTTCCAGCGCCTCAGCGTGGCCATCCAGAGAGGAAATCCTTGCGGCATACTGGGCTCGCGTCCAGCCTCGGAGGAGCTGGAGGAGATTCGTAACCTTTGATATATTGTACCAACGTACTCATGTTTGTGTTTTCTATCAATGTATTCTTTCTATTAATAAAGTACATATATAAATTATAGTGGCTGGAAGGAGAAGAAAATATTCAAACAGCTCCGGGGAGAACCTTGAGTTTTTCCTGAGGTACGTTTGTCTTCTCTATTATATATATATATATATATATATATATATATATATATATATATATATATATATATATATATATATATATATATTTATTTATTTATGCAACACGCCTATATGCAACACAAGGAATGCAACCCACAACACACATGTAAACACATGAGTAACATAGATGAGCAACACAGAGCGAGCACAAGACGTGAGCAACACAAGACGTGAGCAACACAAGACGTGAGCAACACAAGACGTGAGCAACACATCTGGGTAAGCAAAGGTGTGTGTGAAAGCGTGAGGAAGGAACATAGATTTTGCTACATGTTGAGTTATGGGTAGCAGCGGGTGTGAGGCGACTGAGGCAGAGGCAGCTATCACAACACCAGCACCAAGAGGAATAAGTGCAGGAAGAAGACAAGGAGGATGATGAGACAGTGGAAGAGGAGGAGAGAAAAAAAAGAGGAAGATGAGACAGTGGAAGAGAAGGAGAAAAAGGAAAGGAAGATGAGACAGTGGAAGAGAAGGAGCAGAGAAAAAAAAGGAAAATGAGACAGTGGAAGAGGAGGATGAGAGAAAAAAAGAGGAAGATGAGAGAGTGGAAGAGGAGAAAAAGGAGAGGAAGATGAGACAGTGGAAGTGGAGGAGGAGAAGAAAGAGAGGAAGATTAGGAAGAAATGGAGAAATGGAAAGATTACTAGGAGAAAGAGTTCCACCAGAAAGATTAGAAGATAGAGAAGAAAAGGAAAACTGGAAGAAAAAAAAAGATGAATAGGAGATGGAGGACAAAAATAAAATTAGCTAGAGGAGAAAATTAAGATTAGGTGGAGGAAGAGGTGACAGATGTAGAGGACCAACAGGAGAAAAAGAATGACAAGACAGAGAAAAAGAATGCAAGAAATAAGGTGAAGTCAGGAAATAGCGATGACCAGGAAAAGATGTACTAGGGTAAAAGACGAAAGAGAGCAGAGTGAGAAAGACGAGTGTAAACCACGGAACTGAAGAAAGATTAAGATGATTGAGGAGCTGAAGAACAGGGGAGAAATACACCACAGAAGAAATACTGCCCTTATGTAAAGTCGTCTTCTGAGAAAAATACTGAACTACTTAACTACACTGGATAACTACTGTTAGACTCCTTAAGAAAACAATCATTTGGGTAACCACTCCTGTAACCTACTCCCTGGAGACCCTTTCCTTGCAACCTGTTTATTGAAAAATGTACTCTAGGGGGACAACTATCAGTTGGTAAAGTTGGAACATGATTTTTCAGACTATTCTTGGAAAATTTAGTCTATCGACCAATGCAAAACAATGAAAAATACCCGCATTACAATACTAGTCTCAGTGTGAAAGTTAAGACACTTGTGCAACATCTGGTTATCTTTATTGTAGACGTTTCGCCATCCAGTGGCTTTATCAATATAGATTCTTGGATATAATTAGAAAACAGAAGAACTATATACAAAAGATGAGGTAATCAGTCCCTCAGCCTTGGAGGTGGTGTTTACAGCACCATGGTTGTAGAGATTCTGAAGCACAGGTAAGGAGACTGGCGCTTATATAGGCGTCAGTGAATAGGGACGTGTAGCAGACTAGGGCATAGTCACTGGTGGGCGGGATTCCCCAGTGGAAGTAGGTCCTACCCAAATTGATGGGCTAGTTGTAGAAGTCGTGAAGAAGGTCACGTAGATGTCCTCTGAACCAAGATACCATGATGTTGCAGTGTCTGACAAGTTGTGCAAGACAGGTATACAATACCGACAAGATGAAAGTTAAGACACAAGTGTCTTAACTTTCATCTTGTAGGTATTGTATACCTGTCTTGCACCACTAGTCTCAGTATTACATGTCTACAACACTGGAGGTTGGTAGCAGTAGTCTTGACATCCTCTCGAGGGTGAGGGACTGATCATGTCAAGACTATTGTTTACAGTACTGGATTCGCCTTTATTTGACTGATGAAGCCTCTTGTGTAGGAAAGCGTTTCAGCAGTGAGGATACCCAAGTGATGCACGTGTGTGTGTTTCTCGAATAAACATCTGAGAGATTTCATGTGTTGCTATATATCCATATAAGATTCAGAGAGGAAAATGAAGGATAAGAAGTGAGAAGTAATGCTAGAGGAGAATGTAGATAACACTAACTACGCCACAACAGTCACCAGTCACCACTACACCACAACAGTCACCACTACACCACAACAGTCACCACTACACCACAACAGTCACCACTATACCACAACAGTCACCACTACACCACAACAGTCACCACTACACCACAACAGTCACCACTACACCACAACAGTCACCACTACACCACGACAGTCACCACTACACACAACAGTCACCACTATACCACAACAGTCACCACTACACCACAACAGTCACCACTATACCACAACAGTCACCACTACACCACAACAGTCACCACTACACCACAACAGTCACCACTATACCACAACAGTCACCACTACACCACAACAGTCACCACTACACCACAACAGTCACCACTATACCACAACAGTCACCACTACACCACAACAGTCACCACTACACCACAACAGTCACCACTACACCACAACAGTCACCACTACACCACGACAGTCACCACTACACCACAACAGTCACCACTACACCACGACAGTCAACACTACACAACAGTCACCACTACACCACAACAGTCACCACTATACCACAACAGTCACCACTACACCACAACAGTCACCACTACACCACAACAGTCACCACTATACCACAACAGTCACCACTACACCACAACAGTCACCACTACACCACAACAGTCACCACTACACCACAACAGTCACCACTACACCACGACAGTCACCACTACACCACGACAGTCACCACTACACCACGACAGTCACCACTACACCACGACAGTCACCACTACACCACAACAGTCACCACTACACCACGACAGTCACCACTACACCACGACAGTCACCACTACACCACAACAGTCACCACTACACCACGACAGTCACCACTACACCACGACAGTCACCACTACACCACAACAGTCACCACTACACCACGACAGTCACCACTACACCACGACAGTCACCACTACACCACGACAGTCACCACTACACCACAACAGTCACCACTACACCACGACAGTCACCACTACACCACGACAGTCACCACTACACCACGACAGTCACCACTACACCACAACAGTCACCACTACACCACGACAGTCAACACTACACAACAGTCACCACTACACCACAACAGTCACCACTATACCACAACAGTCACCACTACACCACAACAGTCACCACTACACCACAACAGTCACCACTATACCACAACAGTCACCACTACACCACAACAGTCACCACTACACCACAACAGTCACCACTACACCACAACAGTCACCACTACACCACGACAGTCACCACTACACCACGACAGTCACCACTACACCACAACAGTCACCACTACACCACGACAGTCACCACTACACCACGACAGTCACCACTACACCACAACAGTCACCACAACAGTCAACACTACACACAACAACCACTATACACAACAGTCACCACTACACACAACAGTCACCACTACACCACAACAGTCACCACTACACCACAACAGTCACCACTACACACAACAGTCACCACTACACACAACAGTCACCACTACACACAACAGTCACCACTACACCACAAAAGTCACCACTACACCACAACAGTCACCACTACACCACAACAGTCACCACTACACACAACAGTCATCACTACACCACAACAGTCACCACTACACCACAACAGTCACCACTACACCACAACAGTCACCACTACACACAACAGTCACCACTACACACAACAGTCATCACTACACCACAACAGTCACCACTACACCACAACAGTCACCACTACACCACAACAGTCACCACTACACCACAACAGTCACCACTACACACAACCACTACACACAACAGTCACCACTACACACAACAGTCACCACTACACACAACAACCACTACACACAACAGTCACCACTACATACAACAGTCACCACTACACACAACAGTCACTACCACACACAACAGTCACCACTACACAACATTCACCACTACACACAATAGTCACCACTACACACAACAGTCACCACTACACACAATAGTCACCACTACACACAACAGTCACCACTTTGCAATGCAAAGTGGTGACTTCATCAGTTCATACAAAGGAAAGTGGTGAAGAACTGGAGGAGTTTGAAGTAATCAGTCCTTATCTTTGAGTCGATGTAGTCAGTCCATCAATCTTGAAAAAACCCACAGCATATTTGAATAGAAGTTGCTTATATACTGTATACAGGAGAGGTGCAGCAGTTGTAGGTGGTGTCACATTTGACACATGTGACACATATGCTGTATTCTTTTCAAGATTGATGGATTGATTACATCGACTCAAGGTTGAGGGACTGATTACCCCAAATTCCACTTGTTCTTCACCATTCTCCTTTGTATGGACTGATGAAGCCACTGTGTGGCGAAACGTTTCCTCATTAAAGATACCCAAGTGTTACACATGTGTCTAATTTATCAACTGTTAATGATCAAGGTTTAACACTGTTAATGATCAAGGTATAACACTGTTAATGATCAAGGTATAACACTGTTAATGATCAAGGTATAACACTGTTAATGATCAAGGTATAACACTGTTAATGATCAAGGTATAACACTGTTAATGATCAAGGTATAACACTGTTAATGATCAAGGTATAACACTGTTAATGATCAAGGTATAACACTGTTAATGATCACTGTTAAGTTTGGACAGCCTTGTTTCCTCTGTGTGATGAATGGTTTTGAAAACCGACTAGTTGAAGAATTGAGACACTTATGCAACACATGGGAATCTTTATTGAAGAAACGTTTCGCCACACAGTGGCTCCATCAGTTCAATACAAAGCAGGAAGGTATAAGGAGAGCAGGAATTTGAGGTAATCAGTCCCTTAGCCTGGAATCGATGTGTTCAGTCCATCACTCTTGTAGGAAGTACAGCACAGGGCCAGAGAGGTGGTTTATATACTGCAGTCAGGTGAATTGATGCAGGAGGAGGCGGGGTCACAGTGGCACCATCCACTAGTGTAAGTAGGTCTTCGTTCAACCTTTGGACGAAGTCTCAATTCATCCTATTTTCTCTCCTAAATGTTACTTCGCTCACACTCCGACTACACGTGAAATTATATTAAACAATCTCATCTCCTCTCCTACCTAAGAGATTCACATTCCTGGTGGATGTTCAAGCCTCTACCATCTTCAACTTCCTTCACGTCTTGTGTTACAAGCCTACCTGGTACTCTCCCGCTGCATCTCCTTCCATACGCCACAGATTTATACACACTCTTGGTCAGCCTATCTTGTTCCATCTCTTGTAAATAAGCAAGCCACCGCAACAATTCTTTCTCTACTCTCTCAATTATACCTTCCATACTACTACAGTCTTCTAATTTCTCAACTCCTCATTATTTACATACTTTCAAGACAGTATATTACCTCAGACACGACATCTCCATTGCCGCCTTCTCCTCCGTACTTTTCAGAACGTACATTACCTCAAATACGCCATCTCCACTACCTTCAACCTCCTCCAACACTTGAAGACTATATTGCAAGCTTTCCAAACCGGTAATATCAGTTACATCACTTAATGACTTCAGATAAACACAAATCAATATTACTAACTCTTACCTGTCTTGCCACCATCACCATCTCTCCAAAATATTTACAGACCATTTGGACCGTAGCTCGATCGCTAGTGCACTCAGCTCACACACTGAGGTCCGGAGATCGAATCTCCGATACAGCTGGAAAACGTTAGGAACGTGTTTCCATAAAACACCTGGTGTCCATGTTCACCCATCAGTATAAAATGGGTACCTGGATGTTGACTGGTGTGGGTCGCATCCTGGGACAAAACTGACCTAATTTACGTGAAATGTTCAGCATAACAAGCGGCTTTCTATATTGTAGTATATCACTGATGTCAGCTAGGACTGTATACCTTGTACATGTACTTGTAGAAATAAAGATATTAGTATTATTATTATTATTATTATTATTATTATTATTATTAACCAGTTACCTGCATAACAGATATACACTTATTACCCACTACACTTCATGAGATATAACTCCTGACACCTTTAAAAGGAGTTGGTCTCCAGCTGCAGGCCGTCTGCCTCTGCAACGTGTATTAAGGTACAAGTATATTACCTGTAGCATCATATACGCTACAGGTAACATACCCGTTGCGTGTATTAGGATACAGGAGGCTGGGATTAAGGAATATTGGGGATACCTTTCCTGGGTCCTCCTGGGATCCCACAAACACTAAGTTTTCTTGAAGCTTACGTGCACATTAGGACACAAAAAATATCAAGTAATCTTGCCCGAATTGCTCTGCATACCCAGGTGCTTCAACATATACCCAGGTGCTGCCACATACACCCAGGTGCTCCAACATATACCCAGGTGCTGCCACATACACCCAGGTGCTCCAACATATACCCAGGTGCTGCCACATACACCCAGGTGCTCCAACATATACCCAGGTGCTGCCACATACACCCAGGTGCTCCAACATATACCCAGGTGCTGCCACATACACCCAGGTGCTCCAACATATACCCAGGCGCTCCCACTTATACCCAGGTGCTCCCACTTATACCCAGGTGCTCCCACATATACCCAGGTGCTCCCACGTACACTCAGGTGCTCCCACGTACACCCAGGTGCTCCCACACATACCCAGGTGCTCCCACGTACACCCAGGTGCTCCCACGTACACCCAGGTGCTCCCACGTACACCCAGGTGCTCCCACGTACACCCAGGTGCTCCCACGTATATTAAATATCTTTCAGTTACGAAAAAAAACACGTGTAAATAATAATATAATGATTTGTATCTATTATTATTATTATGATGAAGAAATTGAATATCTAAAGACGATTATGACACATCAAAATCACTTTCAAAAATACACTTTCGAACAGCCTAAAAAATATTTCCTTTTTCTCTAAGGTTAAGAACAGGTTTCAGAAATAACGAAAATATATGGAAATTAATTACCATTTACCGAGGTTAAATTTGCATACTACGATCACCCTTGTTTATTGTGATCTTAGAGCGTATTTCTCGTAACGAAAGTAAATTGGATATATCCGCAGTGTGCTGCTATTCTATGTGACAGTTTCACACTGGGAACGAGAGCTGTGTTTCCCAGTGTTATTCCCAGGATGAGAGTCGTACAAGATCTTGAAATCTGCTAACCTGAGCTGGGAGACTCCAGTAGTGTCAGCCTGAGCTGGGAGACTCCAGTAGTGTCAGTCTGAGCTGGGAGACTCCAGTAGTGTCAGCCTGAGCTGGGAGACTCTAGTAGTGTCAGTCTGAGCTGGGAGACTCCAGTAGTGTCAGTCTGAGGTGGGAGACTCCAGTAGTGTCAGTCTGAGGTCGGAGACTCCAGTAGTGTCAGTCTGAGGTGGGAGACTCCAGTAGTGTCAGTCTGAGGTCGGAGACTCCAGTAGTGTCAGTCTGAGCTGGGAGACTCCAGTAGTGTCAGCCTGAGCTGGGAGACTCCAGTAGTGTCAGCCTGAGCTGGGAGACTCCAGTAGTGTCAGTCTGAGCTGGGAGACTTCAGTAGTGTCAGCCTGAGCTGGGAGACTTCAGTAGTGTCAGTCTGAGCTGGGAGACTTTAGTAGTGTCAGCCAGAGCTGGGAGGCTCCAGTAGTGTCAGCCTGAGCTGGGAGACTCCAGTAGTGTCAGCCTGAGCTGGGTGACTCCAGTAGTGTCAGCCTGAGCTGGGAGACTCCATTAGTGTCAGCCTGAGCTGGGAGACTCCAGTAGTGTCAGCCTGAGCTGGGAGACTCCAGTAGTGTCAGCCTGAGCTGGGAGACTCCAGTAGTGTCAGCCTGAGCTGGGAGACTCCAGTAGTGTCAGCCTGAGCTGGGAGACTCCAGTAGTGTCAGCCTGAGCTGGGAGACTTCAGTAGTGTCAACCTGAGCTGGGAGACTTCAGTAGTGTCAGCCTGAGCTGGGAGACTCCAGTAGTGTCAGCCTGAGCTGGGAGACTCCAGTAGTGTCAGTCTGAGCTGGGAGACTTTAGTAGTGTCAGTCTGAGCTGGGAGGCTCCAGTAGTGTCAGTCTGAGCTGGGAGGCTCCAGTAGTGTCAGTCTGAGCTGGGAGGCTCCAGTAGTGTCAGTCTGAGCTGGGAGGCTCCAGTAGTGTCAGTCTGAGCTGGGAGACTTCAGTAGTGTCAGTCTGAGCTGGGAGGCTCCAGTAGTGTCAGTCTCAGCTGGGAGACTTCAGTAGTGTCAGTCTCAGCTGGGAGACTTCAGTAGTGTCAGTCTGAGCTGGGAGACTCCAGTAGTGTCAGTCTGAGCTGGGAGACTTCAGTAGTGTCAGTCTGAGCTGGGAGACTCCAGTAGTATCAACCAGAGCTGGGAGACTCCAGCAGTATCAACCAGAGCTGGGAGACTCCAGCAGCATCAACCAGAGCTGGGAGACTCCAGCAGCATCAACCAGAGCTGGGAGACTCCAGCAGTATCAACCAGAGCTGGGAGACTCCAGTAGTATCAACCAGAGCTGGGAGACTCCAGTAGTATCAACCAGAGCTGGGAGACTCCAGTAGCATCAACCAGAGCTGGGAGACTGCAGCAGTATCAACCAGAGCTGGGAGACTCCAGCAGCATCAACAAGAGCTGGGAGACTCCAGCAGCATCAACCAGAGCTGGGAGACTCCAGCAGTATCAACCAGAGCTGGGAGACTCCAGCAGTATCAACCAGAGCTGGAAGACTCCAGCAGTATCAACCAGAGCTGGGAGACTCCAGCAGTATCAACCAGAGCTGGGAGACTCCAGCAGTATCAACCAGAGCTGGGAGACTCCAGTAGTATCAACCAGAGCTGGGAGACTGCAGCAGTATCAACCAGAGCTGGGAGACTGCAGCAGCATCAACCAGAGCTGGGAGACTCCAGTAGTATCAACCAGAGCTGGGAGACTGCAGCAGTATCAACCAGAGCTGGGAGACTGCAGCAGCATCAACCAGAGCTGGGAGACTCCAGCAGCATCAACCAGAGCTGGGAGACTCCAGTAGTGTCAGTCTCAGCTGGGAGACTTCAGTAGTGTCAGTCTGAGCTGGGAGACTCCAGTAGTGTCAGTCTGAGCTGGGAGACTTCAGTAGTGTCAGTCTGAGCTGGGAGACTCCAGTAGTATCAACCAGAGCTGGGAGACTCCAGCAGTATCAACCAGAGCTGGGAGACTCCAGCAGCATCAACCAGAGATGGGAGACTCCAGCAGCATCAACCAGAGCTGGGAGACTCCAGCAGTATCAACCAGAGCTGGGAGACTCCAGTAGTATCAACCAGAGCTGGGAGACTCCAGTAGTATCAACCAGAGCTGGGAGACTCCAGTAGCATCAACCAGAGCTGGGAGACTGCAGCAGTATCAACCAGAGCTGGGAGACTCCAGCAGCATCAACCAGAGCTGGGAGACTCCAGCAGCATCAACCAGAGCTGGGAGACTCCAGCAGTATCAACCAGAGCTGGGAGACTCCAGCAGCATCAACCAGAGCTGGGAGACTCCAGCAGCATCAACCAGAGCTGGGAGACTCCAGCAGTATCAACCAGAGCTGGGAGACTCCAGTAGTATCAACCAGAGCTGGGAGACTCCAGTAGTATCAACCAGAGCTGGGAGACTCCAGTAGCATCAACCAGAGCTGGGAGACTGCAGCAGTATCAACCAGAGCTGGGAGACTCCAGCAGCATCAACCAGAGCTGGGAGACTCCAGCAGCATCAACCAGAGCTGGGAGACTCCAGCAGTATCAACCAGAGCTGGGAGACTCCAGCAGTATCAACCAGAGCTGGAAGACTCCAGCAGTATCAACCAGAGCTGGGAGACTCCAGCAGTATCAACCAGAGCTGGGAGACTCCAGTAGTATCAACCAGAGCTGGGAGACTGCAGCAGTATCAACCAGAGCTGGGAGACTGCAGCAGCATCAACCAGAGCTGGGAGACTCCAGTAGTATCAACCAGAGCTGGGAGACTGCAGCAGTATCAACCAGAGCTGGGAGACTGCAGCAGCATCAACCAGAGCTGGGAGACTCCAGCAGCATCAACCAGAGCTGGGAGACTCCAGCAGTGTCAACCAGAGCTGGGAGACTCCAGCAGTATCAACCAGAGCTGGGAGACTCCAGCAGTATCAACCAGAGCTGGGAGACTCCAGCAGTATCAACCAGAGCTGGGAGACTCCAGCAGTATCAACCAGAGCTGGGAGACTCCAGCAGTATCAACCAGAGCTGGGAGACTCCAGCAGTATCAACCAGAGCTGGGAGACTCCAGTAGCATCAACCAGAGCTGGGAGACTCCAGCAGCATCAACCAGAGCTGGGAGACTCCAGCAGTATCAACCAGAGCTGGGAGACTCCAGCAGCATCAACCAGAGCTGGGAGACTGCAGCAGTATCAACCAGAGCTGGGAGACTCCAGCAGTATCAACCAGAGCTGGGAGACTCCAGTAGTATCAACCAGAGCTGGGAGACTCCAGCAGTATCAACCAGAGCTGGGAGACTCCAGCAGTATCAACCAGAGCTGGGAGACTCCAGTAGCATCAACCAGAGCTGGGAGACTCCAGTAGTATCAACCAGAGCTGGGAGACTCCAGTAGTATCAACCAGAGCTGGGAGACTCCAGTAGTATCAACCAGAGCTGGGAGACTCCAGTAGTATCAACCAGAGCTGGGAGACTCCAGTAGTATCAACCAGAGCTGGGAGACTCCAGCAGTATCAACCAGAGCTGGGAGACTCCAGTAGTATCAACCAGAGCTGGGAGACTCCAGTAGCATCAACCAGAGCTGGGAGACTCCAGCAGTATCAACCAGAGCTGGGAGACTCCAGGAGTATCAACCAGAGCTGGGAGACTCCAGCAGCATCAACCAGAGCTGGGAGACTCCAGCAGTATCAACCAGAGCTGGGAGACTCCAGTAGTATCAACCAGAGCTGGGAGACTCCAGTAGTATCAACCAGAGCTGGGAGACTCCAGTAGCATCAACCAGAGCTGGGAGACTCCAGCAGTATCAACCAGAGCTGGGAGACTCCAGCAGTATCAACCAGAGCTGGGAGACTCCAGCAGCATCAACCAGAGCTGGGAGACTCCAGCAGCATCAACCAGAGCTGGGAGACTCCAGCAGTATCAACCAGAGCTGGGAGACTCCAGCAGTATCAACCAGAGCTGGGAGACTCCAGTAGTATCAACCAGAGCTGGGAGACTCCAGCAGTATCAACCAGAGCTGGGAGACTCCAGCAGTATCAACCAGAGCTGGGAGACTCCAGTAGTATCAACCAGAGCTGGGAGACTCCAGTAGTATCAACCAGAGCTGGGAGACTCCAGTAGTATCAACCAGAGCTGGGAGACTCCAGTAGCATCAACCAGAGCTGGGAGACTCCAGCAGTATCAACCAGAGCTGGGAGACTCCAGCAGTATCAACCAGAGCTGGGAGACTCCAGTAGTATCAACCAGAGCTGGGAGACTCCAGTAGTATCAACCAGAGCTGGGAGACTCCAGCAGTATCAACCAGAGCTGGGAGACTCCAGTAGCATCAACCAGAGCTGGGAGACTCCAGTAGTATCAACCAGAGCTGGGAGACTCCAGTAGTATCAACCAGAGCTGGGAGACTCCAGTTGTATCAACCAGAGCTGGGAGACTCCAGTAGTATCAACCAGAGCTGGGAGACTCCAGTAGTATCAACCAGAGCTGGGAGACTCCAGCAGTATCAACCAGAGCTGGGAGACTCCAGTAGTATCAACCAGAGCTGGGAGACTCCAGTAGCATCAACCAGAGCTGGGAGACTCCAGCAGTATCAACCAGAGCTGGGAGACTCCAGGAGTATCA
>NC_091374.1:16214155-16266655 GCF_038502225.1 Cherax quadricarinatus
AGAGAGAGAGAGAGAGAGAGAGAGAGAGAGAGAGAGAGAGAGAAATTACTGAGATTGCCTATTTGTAATCAGAGAAGCAGAGCTAAGTTCCTGGAACTCGTCAAGGTTGCGTTTACTATGTCACACAGCTAAATTCTAACGTAGTGGGAACTAGTGCCTACAACCACCATTGGGTCCTATTCCACCTATCTGCGACTCTGTAAAATATATCAATCTTTGGTCCAACATTTCTCAAACTGAAGAATGAGACACTTATGCAAATGTTGCACAAGTCTCTCATTGTTCAACCTGTCGGTTTTCTAAACCATTTATCACATTTTTTTAAATTACACTAGCGGCCTTTTTTCTTATCCCTCCCTGTTAGGACTGCAATATCCACATTTCTTAAATTACACTAGTGGCCTTTTTTCTTATCCCTCCCTGTTAGGACTGCAATATCCACATTTCTTAAATTACACTAATGGCCTTTTTTCTTATCCCTCCCTGTTAGGACTGCAATATCCACATTTCTTAAATTACACTAGTGGCCTTTTTTCTTATCCCTCCCTGTTAGGACTGCAATATCCACATTTCTTAAATTACACTAATGGCCTTTTTTCTTATCCCTCCCTGTTAGGACTGCAATATCCACATTTCTTAAATTACACTAATGGCCTTTTTTCTTATCCCTCCCTGTTAGGACTGCAATATCCACATTTCTTAAATTACACTAGTGGCCTTTTTCTTACCCTTCCCTGTTAGGACTGCAATATCCACATTTCTTAAATTACACTAGCGGCCTTTTTTCTTATCCCTCCCTGTTAGGACTACAATATCCACATTTCTTAAATTACACTAGTGGCCTTTTTCTTACCCTTCCCTGTTAGGACTGCAATATCCACTTTCTCCTTTACTTTTAAAATCACTATATATCCACACTTTTCCATTACACGTGTCAGTGGAAGCAATGTACATAGTTCCATTTGCAGTTCATTTTCCTTAATTATGATTGTCATTGTTAGCATATCTGGTCACAGACAAGGCTACGAGGGCGTTGACTCCTGGAATCCTCTGCAGGTATCTTTGACATGTACGTCCGTCATTCCTCACAAGTGTGACAGTTACAAACTGAGGTGTCGAACTGGGGAGTCGGAGTGCTTAGCACAGGTGCTGTTTCTCCACGTCACAGTGAAGAAAACATTGTCACAACATTATAATCAAATAAAGAGTTAAACCGACAAGGGTCATGCAGCGCTACGGGGCAGAAAATAATGCCGGAGCTATAAACAGCTAGGTGGAGAGGGGATCAGAGGTGAGGGAAGGAGAGGTCTGGAAGGTATGCTATGGGCTATGTGTCAAAGTTCGTATAGTAAAGCAGTTGCTGACAAAAAGTCAAAAGGTGATTTTAAGTCAAAGGCAGAACCGTCTGCAAGATAAGGTAAGAGCGGTAGGACGGTGACGTCGTTGGAGGTAAGTCCTGCGAGTTCGCTGGTAAACCGGATAATCTACAAGAAAGTGAAGAACTGAAATAGAGACCCGACAAACTTCACAGAGAGGAATAGGATGTCGCTCCATGAGATACCCATGGGTAAGGCGAGTATGGCGGATGCGGAGACGGGATAGCAGTCTCTGGAGTAGGGCAACAGTAGTAAGAAGATGGCCACAAACCTAAAGAGGTTTAATAGGGTGCAATTTATGATACATGTTCGACCACCGTTGTTGCCAACGGCCGCGAAGACAGGCAGAGATGACTGTAAAATAGTCCCTGAATGGAATACCTCTATAGGAAACCGGAAGACCATGTACCGCTGACCGCGCAGCAGCATCCGCCTGTTCATTACCCTACACATCAACGTGTGCAGGGAAATGAACACGACGTCTTTGTTTTTGCTAGCCACTCGACGCAACCAAAGTTGAATACGAAGGACCAATGGATGAGGGGGGTACTCAAACTGTTAATGGCCTGTAAAGCGCTGAGAAATCTGAAATGGTCACAAACGCTGAAGGAGACACATATGTAATGCGGAGAAGCGCTATGAGGATGGCATACAACTCGGCGGTAAAAATACTAGCCGAGTCTAACAAATGACCTCGGACAACATCGTCAGGGAACATCGCCGCGAACCCAACACCATTAAAAGATTTAGAACCATCTGTATAAACAGCGACGGCATGAGCATGCGACCGGAAGTGATCAAGAAAAAGAGAGCGAGAAGCAGTCGTAGGTAGGAGAACTTTGACGCACGTCAGTAGTGGAGAACAGACACGAACTGTCGGAACCTCCCAAGGGGAAAGGGAAAAGGCAGACGATACATGATCATAGAAGGGAGGCGAGGCAACTGGAGAGAAGACCGAAGTGAGTGAAGAAGAGAAAACGGTCGAAGCAGGGGAGCCGAACAAATAACCTGTTTCTAACGTCTGAGACCAACCTATGCGTAGAAGGAACACGAAGAATATGAGAGCGAACAAAATAACGAAGGCAATGAGCATCACGACGATCGGGTAAGGAAGGAACATTCGCCTCAGCATAGAGGCTCTCAACAGGGGATGAACGAAAGCACCAAAACATAAACGCAGACCCTGATGATGAAAGAGATCTAACTTAGAAAGAGTTGTAGGAGAAGCTGCAGAATAGATCTGGTCGCCATAATCCAGCCTGTAAAAGACTAGGGTGGAATGCAAAGGGAGGAGAGTCCGTCGATCTGCTCACCATTAACGATGCGCAAGAATTTTAACGAGATTCAGCCGACCATGGTAAGCAGCCTTCAAAGAGGAAATGTGAGGTTTCCATGTCAACCGGCGATCGAAGAGAAGACCAAGAAACTTTACCGTATCACATTCTGGGATACGTGAGCCGTGTAAATATAATGAAATATCTGGGACAAGAGGAAGTCAGTAATGAAAATGATTTTCGCACTAGAAAATTTCAAGCCATGAGAAGTGGCTCAATGGGAAACCCGGTCAATCGCATCTTGAAGGGAGACCGCTACCAGACGACAGTCAGCACCTACGTATGCTATAGCAAAGTAATCCACATAAAGTGACGACCAAATATGCGATGGAAGAACGGAAGGCGGGTCATTTATAGCTAAGAGAAAAAAGGTGGTGCTAAGGATACAACCTTGTGGGACTCCCTCGGCCTGAACAAAATCTGAGAAAAGCGAGTCGCCAACACGGATACAAAAATGTCTGTCAGATAAAAAAAAGCAGCAAGGAAGGTGGGTAGATTACTGCAGAGGCTTAAGGAGTGGGCCTGGGCTAAGATGTTATACCTCCAAGTGGTGTCATATGCCTTCTCAAGATTAAAAAAGACTGCTAGGACGGAGTGTTTACTGGCAAAGGCATTTCGCCTTGAAACGCTGCACCCAGGTCCTCACTGAACGCTCACACGCACTAACATTCCACTATTTCTTTCGTCTGATGCCCAGCTCTGTGAAGCCAAATGATTTGAACTATAGTCTCAGGTGTTAAAGATTTTCTTTTACCTATAAACAAAGATGTATAACCCCCAAACCAAAGGGAACACCGGACAAAAGATGGGATGGATGAGAGATAAAAGTGCAACACTTCCTCTCACCACCTGATCAATGAGAAGTCACTGTGAAGTGTGGCGGGAGGCCGTGACGTCATGATTACATCTGCTAACCACCAGAATGCACTGACGAGAAAAGACCCCCCTGTATGGTAAGCCTTTGATTTTCATAATTGCATTATGCCGGGGCGCTTACCCGGCATAATGCTGTGACGAGCACTGCATACATATATATATATATATATATATATATATATATATATATATATATATATATATATATATATATATATATATATATATATATATATAATGTCGTACCAAATAGGCAAAATTGGTCAATTACCAAGAACTCATTTAAAATTAATTCCTTTCTAAAATTTTATCTTATACATTTTTTTTTCATTTTGTTAATGTAAAAAATCAATAATTTTGTACCAAAAGAACCTTAGAAAACTTACCTAACCTTATTATAAGAAGTGCAATTTAATTCAGCATAATCCAACTATATTTTAGATAAGTTTACAATAATTTAAAAATAAACTAATTTTTTTTTCGTTAGGTTCAGAATGATTTTTGCGAAATTATTGCATACACAAATTCTCGCTTGCCTTATTCGGCAAGAAGAGCGTTGTTATTTATGCCAAAATTGGGAGGTACCACCTCTAGAACTGTCCTGGGGACCCTCATCCTCAGAGAAAAGAATAAACTTGTTTGAGAATTTTCTACCACCCCTATATTTAACATATACTTTATTTAAAGAATATATATATATATATATATATATATATATATATATATATATATATATATATATATATATATATATATGTATATATATATATATATATATATATATATATATATATATATATATATATATATATATATATATATATATATTATGAGAGAGAGAGAGAAAGAAAGCTGGCGCTTTCGACCGGGTGTGGCACCAGGGCCTCTTAGCAAAACTTCAAGCACTGGGAATTGCAGGCTCTACGCTATGTCTCTTCAGTGATTACCTTCATGGTAGATCTCTAAGTGTAGTCCTCAATGGAACGGAATCAGCAAGGCATCCTATTGGGGCAAGCGTTCCACAAGGAAGCGTGCTGGGTCCACTGTTATGGAATGTCTACTTCAACGACCTTCTTCATCTCATCCCAGAATCACATGCATATGCAGACGACTGTACACTGACATTCACTTATCCAAGAGAAGAAATGCCAGCTGCTCTAAGCTACATCAATCACCAGCTGAGAGCTATATCAGCTTGGGGAAATAGATGGCAAGTAACATTTGCACCTGAGAAAACGCAAATGATGATCGTCTCTAGGCACCATGATGGTAATGCTGGTGCAGAAGTAAGGATGAATGGGAGGATGTTGGCACCTGGAGAAGAAGTTGATATCCTTGGGGTGAAATTTGACTCCAAACTAACCATGAAGAACCATGTTGTAAATCTTGCAAACAAGGCAGCCAGGAAGCTTACAGCACTTCGCCGTATCTCGCATCTGCTTGACATTAGGGGTTGCAAGATCCTGTACGAGGCACAAGTACGCTCACACCTTGAGTATGCTCCACTTTCTTGGTTTGCCTGCCCCCCCTCTCATCTGCGACTGCTTGACAGAGTAGAGAACAGAGCAAGACGTCTCATCTCTCCCTGGACCCATCCTGGATAGATCTGTCATTTCAGCAGAGCCTTCAACATAGGAGGGATGTGGGTGGCCTTACTGTTATGTACAAGGCCAATATTGTCAAAATACCACACTTGGATCCACTTCGAGGACAGCGTGAAACAAGCTTTTATGCCACAAGACGGGCAGAAAGCAGCAACTTCACTCTGGCTGTACCCTTCTCCAGAACATCACTCCATCTGAGATCATACATACCCAGGATGACTCGAGTATGGAACACATTCGTACAGCATAATGATGTCAACGAGATAAAGTCAGTTGATCAAATGAAAATGCTGGCCCACAGATGGCTCCAACTTCATCCTGTTCCCTACTTGTATGTCCCATAACAATAAAAATGCTTTCAAATGAGCTGATGTAGGTAACAGCTCTTAGCTTGCCAATAAAGTTAGGAATCCTTAACCTGTAATATAGCTGTCAATAAAGCTAGGGATCCTTAACCTTGTCATACCCTGTGTAAAAAAAAAAAAAAGAGAGAGAGAGAGAGAGAGAGTCCCCTCGGTGTATATATTTTGAATGCTCTCACTGCGTATGCATAAAAACACGCCCGTCAGAATATAAACTTGTATGACAAGATGCCAACCAGAATAAAAGAATATCTGAAAGATGAGTACTGAAGGAGCTTCCCCAAGGCTCAGTTTTAGCTCCCAAACTTGTTTTGGAATAGGCAGAAAAATAATGGTCAATACAGAAATGCTTCGGAGTGTTCAGGGTTAAGTTCTTCACTGAATCGTGACTGCTGGAGAGGACTGTTTACTATCTACATGTGCCAAACTCTTGTATATCAAAATACACAGACAATGTAACATTGCTGAGGAGAATACAAATGATGAAATAAACAGGAAGTACATAATAATAGTTTTGGATTGTTCAAACTTGACTTTTATAATTGTGGCCATTTTACATAATTTCCGAACAGATTCCTACACGAATTCTTTGGACCATCGTGAATGTAGTTCCATATTGATGAATTGAGGGGTATATAAAATGTCGGTATATAAATTGACGTCAAACTCTAAGCATGTACTAACAAATGGAACTTGGTAGAAAGTCCCGGAGGCAGAGTACTGTTTAGATGAAGAGTAATTAACAAAGTAGGTAACATGAACAGCATTAAACAACGAGTACTAATATTGCATTGAGGTTTCAGAACTTAAGCTGGTGACGATAACTCTGGTGATAGCATTCACAAGGGTTCGAGAACCAAGACGGCGAAACTTAGTCTTTCCTTACACCACTGCTGCTATGTAAGAAACTTAAAGGTCTGCCGGAAGTTGTATCCTGTGTAAGAAATTTCAGCTCTGCAGAAAATTATTAATTTCTTAGGCAAAGAAATGTTGCCAATGTTGCCTGTGTGTCTTACCAACCTGTCGGTATTATATACCATTTTGATATTCACTCTACCAGACACAGCAACATAATGACATCTTGGTGCAGAAAACACTCTGGACAACCTTTTCAAGTGAGAAATGTTGGATCTGAGAGGGACGTGACCTCAGTGACCTCTATCATCCTACACCTGTCCTTCCGACACTGTTTCAGACTATGGAACAGAACTCTTCTCAAGGCTGAAGGACTGACAACCTCAAATCTTCGACTTCAAGGGTAAAGTAAAAGGACACAAGTGCAACTAATGTGACATTTATTGTGGCAACGTTTCGCTCTCCAGGAGCTTGATAAAGCTCCTGGAGAGCGAAACGTTGCCACAATGTCACATTAGTTGCACTTGTGTCCTTTTACTTTACATATTGTCGGTAATTCTACCAACTTAATGACTTCAAGGGTGATGGACTGATTACATCGTCTTCATGTCTCTGCTACTCCTGCCTACTTTCTGTACTCTACGAAGAAGTGGTGCAAGAAAGGTATAAAATACCGACAATATGAAAGTTAAGACACATGTGCAACATCTGGATATCTTTATTGTAGACGTTTCGCCATCCAGTGGCTTTATCAATACAGATTCTAGGACATAATAGGAAGACAGTAGAACTATATACAAAAGATGAGGTAATCAGTCCCTCGGCCTTGGAGTTAGTGTTCACAGCATCGTGGTGAAGAAGCCTACTGTGTAGGCGAAACGTTTCGGAATAAAAATGCCTAACTGTTGCCTATGTGTCTTACTTACCAAAAAGTATTTATTAAATACGTTGTGCACATACAGATACCATATGCTTACATATGCACCAGTATACATCCATACACTCATTCACACACACACACACACACACACACACACACTAATAGGCACACGCGTACAATCATAAATACATACTTGCAAACATACACACATATACATTTCAACATTTTGATGTACAGATTTTTATGACCATCGACACTATACCATTTGCGTGCCTTGAGGTGGAAGAGCCAGGATTTACGGGACACGCTGACGACTTTCTCGGATCGCGAAGCGACAAGAACACATCTGTTTATATTCATGGACAGATGCAAACCCCGCAGAGGGGGTCGTGCAGCCCTTGCGCAATGGGAGGTAATCTTTTTCAATCTATGGAAGGAGAGGCTAAATTCAGTTACTGGGAACACCAACAACAGCATCGAGCCGACTCCAGACACATTCTTCAACGAATAGGACTTTTGTTTAGGTCGAGCTGGTCTGCTGGAACCGGTTCAAGCTCTTCGCTGTCTCAAGCTCTGAAAGTTATGTACATACGTCAAGCTCTTCGCTAGCGAGTCTCAAGCTCTGAAAGTTATGTACATACGTAAAGTTGCGAGGAACAGCCGATACAGCTAAAACAAAGTGCATAAATCGTGGTCAACAGGGAAAGTGCTTCGGAGTGTTCGGCGTTAATTAAGTTCTTCACTGAATCGTAATTGTTCCCACTGCTTAAACCTGGTCATGGGCGTTTTGTTTGCCAGAAGAAGTGGGAAAATTTTCCCCAAGCTGAATCTTAGTCATGGTAGACCCACCCAGTGGAAATTATACCGATTTCGAAGAGGTCTGTGACTGCCTTTCCACTCTTCCTCACAAATCAACTAAATACAACATTATGAAGCGTGTTTTTCAACCACACGTAAAACACCACGCACAAAAACACCCCCACACAAAAGCACCCCACACAAAAACACCCCATACACACACACACACACACACACACACACAGAAACGAGGCACTAAACTACAGACCTGTGTCTCTGACATGTATTGTGTGCAAAGTCATGGAGAAGATTATCAGGAGGAGAGTGGTCGAACACCTGGAAAGGAACAAGATTATAAATGAAAACCAGCATGGGTTCATGGAAGGCAAATCTTGTATCACAAACCTCCTGGAGTTTTATGACAAGGTAACAGAAGTAAGACACGAGAGAGAGAGGGGTGGGTAGATTGCGTTTTCCTAGACTGCAGGAAGGCCTTTGACACAGTTCCCCACAAGAGATTAGTGCAGAAGCTGGAGGATCAGGTGCATGTAAAAGGGAGGGCACTGCAATGGATAAGGGAATACCTGACAGGGAGGCAGCAACGAGTCATGGTACGTGAAGAGGTATCACAGTGGGCGCCTCTTACGAGCGGGGTCCCACAGGGGTCAGTTCTAGAACCAGTGCTATTTTTGATATATGTGAACGACATGATGGAAGGAATAGACTCTGAAGTGTCCCTGTTCGCAGATGATGTGAAGTTGATGAGAAGAATTAAATCGGACGAGGATGAGGCAGGACTGCAAAGAGACCTGGACAGGCTGGACATGTGGTCCAGTAACTGGCTTCTCGAATTCAATCCAGCCAAATGCAAAGTCATGAAGATTGGGGAAGGGCAAAGAAGACCGCAGACAGAGTATAGGCTAGGTGGACAAAGACTACAGACCTCACTCAGGGAGAAAGACCTTAGGGTGACCATAACACCGAGCACATCACCGGAGGCACACATCAACCAAATAACTGCTGCAGCATACGGGCGCCTGGCAAACCTGAGAATAGCGTTCCGATACCTTAATAAGGAATCGTTCAAGACACTGTACACTGTGTATGTTAGGCCCATACTGGAGTATGCAGCACCAGTCTGGAACCCACACCTGGTCAAGCACGTCAAGAAGTTAGAGAAAGTACAAAGGTTTGCAACAAGGCTAGTCCCAGAGCTCAAGGGAATGTCGTACGAGGAAAGGTTAAGGGAAATCGGACTGACGACACTGGAGGATAGAAGGGTCAGGGGAGACATGATAACGATATACAAGATACTGCGGGGAATAGACAAGGTGGACAGAGATAGGATGTTCCAGAGAGGGGACACAGGGACAAGGGGTCACAACTGGAAGCTGAAGACTCAGACGAGTCACAGGGACGTTAGGAAGTATTTCTTCAGTCATAGAGTCGTCAGCAAGTGGAATAGCCTAGCAAGTGAAGTAGTAGAGGCAGGAACCATACATAGTTTTAAGAAGAGGTATGACAAAGCTCAGGAAGCAGAGAGAGAGAGGACCCAGTAGCAATCAGTGAAGAGGCGGGGCCAGGAGCCGAGTCTCGACCCCTGCAACCACAATTAGGTGAGTACAATTAGGTGAGTACACACACACACACACACACACACACACACACACACAAACATCCCATACACACACACAAAAACACCCCACTCGCACAAAAACACCCCACACCGACACACACAAACCCTCCACACACACAACTGCCGGTACAGGAGACTGCACTTAAACCTGCGTCCTCCTCCAAAATGAGCCATTTAAAACACATTCAGTAACTCATGTTAAAACTAACATTTATTATCCCTAAAGTAGCGTGTCATACAAGTGACACTAATCACCTTAATGTGTCATGCAGTAACAAGTGACACTAGTCACCTTAATGTGTCATGCAGTTACAAGTGACACTAGTCACCTTAATGTGTCGTGCAGTTACAAGTGACACTAGTCACCTTAATGTGTCGTGCAGTTACAAGTGACACTAGTCACCTTAATGTGTCGTGCAGTTACAAGTGACACTAGTCACCTTAATGTGTCATGCAGTAACAAGTGACACTAGTCACCTTAATGTGTCATGCAGTAACAAGTGACACTAGTCACCTTAATGTGTCATGCAGTAACAAGTGACACTAGTCACCTTAATGTGTCATGCAGTAACAAGTGACACTAGTCACCTTAATGTGTCATGCAGTAACAAGTGACACTAGTCACCTTAATGTGTCATGCAGTAACAAGTGACACTAGTCACCTTAATGTGTCATGAGTTACAAGTATAAAACACAACTTACGACCTGAGTAACACAAAACACAGCCCACAATTATCTGCAATTTTTTTCCAGCACATCTTCCAGCGACGCCATCACTCTGGAGACGCCATCACAACAGTTACACAGTTACTATAGTTACTCTGTAACTTCACTCTCCAAAGGCGCTCACAAACTGATATAAAATTATGGAGCACTTTTTTTTCACTCTAAATATCTCATTTTAGAAACTTCACGTTAATGACGACACTTGCGTACAGTAACACACATTTAAAAAAAGTTACGTCGACACAGGAGGTTTCTTCAGTCGAATTCACTCACCTGTATTGAGGGAAGAAACCTACTGTGTAAGCGAAACCTTCAGTAATAAAGATACGTCCTGTTTCGTGGGACAAGGATATCGCCAACCCTCCTCAGATACGGTATCTCCAACGCTGACAGATACGTCCTGTATCGTGGGACAGGGATACCATCAACCCCCCCTCAGCGATGGTATCCCCAACGCTGACAGATACGTCCTGTATCGTGGAACAGGGATACCACCAACCCCCCTCAGCGATGGTATCCCCAACGCTGACAGATAAGTCCTGTATCGTGGGACAAGGATATCGCCAGCCCTCCTCAGCTACGGTATCTCCAACGCTGACAGATACGTCCTGTATCGTGGGACAAGGATATCACCAACCCTCCTCAGCTACGGTATCTCCAACGCTGACAGATACGTCCTGTATCGTGGGACAGGGATACCGCCAACCCCCCTCAGTGATGGTATCCCCAACACTGACAGATACGTCCTGTATCGTGGAACAGGGATACCGCCAACCCTCCTCAGCTACGGTATCTCCAAAGCTGACAGATACGTCCTGTATCGTGGGACAGGGATACCGCCAACCCTCCTCAGCGATGGTATCCCCAACGCTGAAACACGGGGAGAGTCATAACTAGAACACAGAGCACAATAGATATCCCATCGTCAAGCAATTATCCCCCCACACTAAGCGGCCAGCCCAAACATATCGCTGTTTGAGGTTATTATAATCCCCGTGTTTGTTCTGGCGTGAGGGGGAGAGGCGCTTGTTTTATGCCAAGAGAGAAGCAAATACAGAATGGGTAGCAATTTACATGTTAATGTATTTGTTTTGGGGCTTCATTCTCATGTGATGACTTTGTGTGTGTGTTTATGCAGCGCAGCCATACTAGGTTAATATCCAGTGCATTTATGTCTGAATTTGTGTGTGTGTGTGTGTGTGTGTGTGTGTGTGTGTGTGTGTGTGTGTGTGTGTGTGTGTGTGTGTGTGTGTGTGTGTGTGTGTGTGTGTGTGTGAGAGAGAGAGAGAGAGAGAGAGAGAGAGAGAGAGAGAGAGAGAGAGAGAGAGAGAGAGAGTCATCAAATTTCGTCATTATTATAATCAAAACTAAGCGCTAACCCCACAAGGGTTATAGAGTTAATAATAATAATAAATAATAATTATTAATAAATAATAATAATAATAATAATAATAGTTTATATTAGAATTATTATTATTATTCGAGTTCAAAATAGCCTGAATAATTTTGAAAATGGCTCCAATTCCTCGGATCAAGAGGCCTGCACCCCCTTGTAGGGAAAAACCCATAACAGCCTATTTAGCCATTCAGATAAGAAATTCCTAAGTGAAAGGCTCGTGTTCCAGGAAGTTGGAGCTGCCTCTCTCCTCCCTTGGATCAAACCTGATTACCTCCAAAAGCGCTGGATGATCCTTGTGGGCTTAGCGCTTCCCCATGTGAACTAGGGGATACTAAGGTATTTTTCCTCTCTTCTCAGGTTGTGAATTATGAGTCACCCAGAGGAGGTATTACTGTAGTGACGGAGAGAGGTAACACTACCCGGGGTTACCTGCTGATACAGGTGAGTGAGAGTTAATATACAGACATACTCAAAACTTATAGATATTGGGGGAAAAACACAGTTAAATTGGGACTTCAAAAGCACATACACGTTAATCAGACTTGGATTGCTTAATTCATTCACACATTAACTTCATGGGGAAGTGGAAAAGAATTCTTCCTCCGTAAGCCATATGTGTCGTAACAGGCGACTAACATGCCAGGAGAAAGGGGCTAGTAACTCCTCCTCCTGTATATACTGCTAAAGTTAAAAAGAGAAGTTCGTTTTCCTCTTTGGAGCACCCTGCCTCGGTGGGATACGGCCGGTATTATTACCCAAATGTGACAGCCGCTGCCACCTGCTACATCTGGCACCATTGTCATGATAAAGTCACCATGAACCTTGCCCCATTGTTCATGTTTAATATACAGCTGCTGTCAGTGCTGGCACGGTGTTGTCCCACTGACAGCCTCCTCCCTCCCCCCCCCTTCTCTAGCTGTCTTCAAGAGGGTGCTAGACAAGTACTTTAAGTCTGCCTGATCAGCTGGACTGTGGCTCTTACGGTGGATTGCGTGACACCAGCAGTGACAGTCTGGTTGATCAGGCCCTGATCCACCGAAGGCGTTGACCCTCTGAACAGCTTCCAGTTCCCATCTAACCAATTGAGTTACTAAACCCGGAGGGTTTAATAACTCAGTTGGTTAGATGACACAGTGACTACTGACGAAGTTAAAACAGAAGGTTACAATATAAAACGTATTGGGTTATTAAACCCGGAGAGTTTAATGACCCGAAGAAAACCATTTTTGTTTTATGTATTATATATCCGAGAGAATATACAGAATAACATTTACAGTCTTTCATTTCTTTATAAAAACCATTACCACTGGCTGGTTTATTGCTCGCCCCGTGTGCACCCCGTGTGCACCACTGTGTGCACCCCGTGTGCACCCCGTGTGCACCCCGTGTGCACCACTGTGTGTACCCCCGTGTGCACCACCGTGTATATATGCATATATATACTTGGATATTTGTTTTTCTAGTCATTCACATATCTGTAACAATTTTTTCAGATTTACTCAGAATTTCATGTATGTTCGTGTATATTGTTGAGACTCGAGGGAACGAACTACACCCGTAGGGGTCATACAGTGCCGGGGAATGTGAGGCAGTCAGGTGTATATTTTTATTTTATTATCACACCGGCCGATTCCCACCAAGGCAGGGTGGCCCGAAAAAGAAAAACTTTCACCATCATTCACTCCATCACTGTCTTGCCAGAAGGGTGCTTTACACTACAGTTTTTAAACTGCAACATTAACACCCCTCCTTCAGAGTGCAGACACTGTACTTCCCATCTCCAGGACTCAAGTCCGGCCTGCCGGTTTCCCTGAATCCCTTCATAAATGTTACTTTGCTCACACTCCAACAGCACGTCAAGTATTAAAAACCATTTGTCTCCATTCACTCCTATCAAACACGCTCACGCATGCCTGCTGGAAGTCCAAGCCCCTCGCACACAAAACCTCCTTTACCCCCTCCCTCCAACCCTTCCTAGGCCGACCCCTACCCCGCCTTCCTTCCACTACAGACTGATACACTCTTGAAGTCATTCTGTTTCGCTCCATTCTCTCTACATGTCCGAACCACCTCAACAACCCTTCCTCAGCCCTCTGGACAACAGTTTTGGTAATCCCGCACCTCCTCCTAACTTCCAAACTACGAATTCTCTGCATTATATTCACACCACACATTGCCCTCAGACATGACATCTCCACTGCCTCCAGCCTTCTCCTCGCTGCAACATTCATCACCCACGCTTCACACCCATATAAGAGCGTTGGTAAAACTATACTCTCATACATTCCCCTCTTTGCCTCCAAGGACAAAGTTCTTTGTCTCCACAGACTCCTAAGTGCACCACTCACTCTTTTTCCCTCATCAATTCTATGATTCACCTCATCTTTCATAGACCCATCCGCTGACACGTCCACTCCCAAATATCTGAATACGTTCACCTCCTCCATACTCTCTCCCTCCAATCTGATATTCAATCTTTCATCACCTAATCTTTTTGTTATCCTCATAACCTTACTCTTTCCTGTATTCACCTTTAATTTTCTTCTTTTGCACACCCTACCAAATTCATCCACCAATCTCTGCAACTTCTCTTCAGAATCTCCCAAGAGCACAGTGTCATCAGCAAAGAGCAGCTGTGACAACTCCCACTTTGTGTGTGATTCTTTATCTTTTAACTCCACGCCTCTTGCCAAAACCCTCGCATTTACTTCTCTTACAACCCCATCTATAAATATATTAAACAACCACGGTGACATCACACATCCTTGTCTAAGGCCTACTTTTACTGGGAAAAAATTTCCCTCTTTCCTACATACTCTAACTTGAGCCTCACTATCCTCGTAAAAACTCTTCACTGCTTTCAGTAACCTACCTCCTACACCATACACTTGCAACATCTGCCACATTGCCCCCCTATCCACCCTGTCATACGCCTTTTCCAAATCCATAAATGCCACAAAGACCTCTTTAGCCTTATCTAAATACTGTTCACTTATATGTTTCACTGTAAACACCTGGTCCACACACCCCCTACCTTTCCTAAAGCCTCCTTGTTCATCTGCTATCCTATTCTCCGTCTTACTCTTAATTCTTTCAATTATAACTCTACCATACACTTTACCAGGTACACTCAACAGACTTATCCCCCTATAATTTTTGCACTCTCTTTTATCCCCTTTGCCTTTATACAAAGGAACTATGCATGCTCTCTGCCAATCCCTAGGTACCTTACCCTCTTCCATACATTTATTAAATAATTGCACCAACCACTCCAAAACTATATCCCCACCTGCTTTTAACATTTCTATCTTTATCCCATCAATCCCGGCTGCCTTACCCCCTTTCATTTTACCTACTGCCTCACGAACTTCCCCCACACTCACAACTGGCTCTTCCTCACTCCTACAAGATGTTTTTCCTCCTTGCCCTATACACGAAATCACAGCTTCCCTATCTTCATCAACATTTAACAATTCCTCAAAATATTCCTTCCATCTTCCCAATACCTCTAACTCTCCATTTAATAACTCTCCTCTCCTATTTTTAACTGACAAATCCATTTGTTCTCTAGGCTTTCTTAACTTGTTAATCTCACTCCAAAACTTTTTCTTATTTTCAACAAAATTTGTTGATAACATCTCACCCACTCTCTCATTTGCTCTCTTTTTACATTGCTTCACCACTCTCTTAACTTCTCTCTTTTTCTCCATATACTCTTCCCTCCTTGCATCACTTCTACTTTGTAAAAACTTCTCATATGCTAACTTTTTCTCCCTTACTACTCTCTTTACATCATCATTCCACCAATCGCTCCTCTTCCCTCCTGCACCCACTTTCCTGTAACCACAAACTTCTGCTGAACACTCTAACACTACATTTTTAAACCTACCCCATACCTCTTCGACCCCATTGCCTATGCTCTCATTAGCCCATCTATCCTCCAATAGCTGTTTATATCTTACCCTAACTGCCTCCTCTTTTAGTTTATAAACCTTCACCTCTCTCTTCCCTGATGTTTCTATTCTCCTTGTATCCCATCTACCTTTTACTCTCAGTGTAGCTACAACTAGAAAGTGATCTGATATATCTGTGGCCCCTCTATAAACATGTACATCCTGAAGTCTACTCAACAGTCTTTTATCTACCAATACATAATCCAACAAACTACTGTCATTTCGCCCTACATCATATCGTGTATACTTATTTATCCTCTTTTTCTTAAAATATGTATTACCTATAACTAAACCCCTTTCTATACAAAGTTCAATCAAAGGGCTCCCATTATCATTTACACCTGGCACCCCAAACTTACCTACCACACCCTCTCTAAAAGTTTCTCCTACTTTAGCATTCAAGTCCCCTACCACAATTACTCTCTCACTTGGTTCAAAGGCTCCTATACATTCACTTAACATCTCCCAAAATCTCTCTCTCTCCTCTGCATTCCTCTCTTCTCCAGGTGCATACACGCTTATTATGACCCACTTCTCGCATCCAACCTTTACTTTAATCCACATAATTCTTGAATTTACACATTCATATTCTCTTTTCTCCTTCCATAATTGATCATTTAACATTACTGCTACTCCTTCCTTTGCTCTAACTCTCTCAGATACTCCAGATTTAATCCCATTTATTTCCCCCCACTGAAACTCTCCTACCCCCTTCAGCTTTGTTTCGCTTAGGGCCAGGACATCCAACTTCTTTTCATTCATAACATCAGCAATCATCTGTTTCTTGTCATCCGCACTACATCCACGCACATTTAAGCAACCCAGTTTTATAAAGTTTTTCTTCTTCTCTTTTTTAGTAATTGTATACAGGAGAAGGGGTTACTAGCCCATTGCTCCCGGCATTTTAGTCGCCTCATACGACACGCATGGCTTACGGAGGAAAGATTCTTTTCCACTTCCCCATGGACAATAGAAGAAATAAAAAAGAACAAGAGCTATTTAGAAAAAGGAGAAAAACCTAGATGTATGTATATATATATATGCATGTGCGTGTCTGTGAAGTGTGACCAAAGTGTAAGTAGTAGTAGCAAGATATCCCTGTTATCTAGCGTGTTTATGAGACAGAAAAAGAAACCAGCAATCCTACCATCATGCAAAACAGTTACAGGTTTTTGTTTCACAGTCATCTGGCAGGACGGTAGTACTTCCCTGGGTGGTTGCTGTCTACCAACCTACTACTGTATATATATATATATATATATATATATATATATATATATATATATATATATACATACATATGTTTGTGTGTGTGAGAGAGAGAGGGAGCAACGCTGTCTGTGTAATAATGAGTAGTCAGTGTTGTTAATCAGTATAAACGGATCTAATCCATGAAGACAAGGTTGAATATTTCGATCTCTGAGACCCTCTTCAGCAGATCTTTCACTTGAATCCCGACTGTGACATAAGAATTCCTTCTTATTACCTAACAGAGGATCGAGCCTCTAATACACCACGCACTGAATAACCTCACAGGTGTGTGGCTCTTTATGTAAATAAATCAGGAGATCAGTTAGAAAGAGACTAAATAACAGGAAGAAATATAGAGCCAGTGCTCTATTGTTCTATTTAGATCTCAAAGTGGGTCTATCCATCTATATATGTGAATTTGTTTGCGCTCATTCCACAAATTTTACTGGCGAGTCTGATCAAAATAACTCGCTGCCTTTTTTAGATGTCTTAATTAATCAGGAAAACCATGATTTTAAATTCAAAATATACAGAAACCCAACAAATTACAGGTCAGGTGCTGGGCAAGCGTCGATGTGTTTGTTTACATTGTAAGTTGCTGGGTCGGCTGGTATAACCAATATTGTTCTCTACTACAGGACGCCCGACCCTCCGACACTGGGAACTACTCCTGTGCTCCTTCCAACACAGCTGCCACTACCCTCAGAGTACACGTCCTCAACGGTAAGTACTCAAGAGAAGGAGGAGGAGAAGGAGAGATAAGTACTCAAGAGGAGAAGGAGGAGGAGAGAGATGAGAGATAAAGAAAAAAATAAGAAATCTTAAATGATTCTGTCATATGGAAAATTCAATTCACGACTCTTCCCACTTATAAATGCATTTTTCTCTCCCGTTTTCCTGGCTCGCCTGAGCAAGAGGGAAAAGTTAATTAACATACCATTACGCTTTATGAATTATGAAAAGATTTTCCTCATTAGTTATGCATCGGTTCCTTCAGCTGATTGTTCCTGTGTTAAACTGGATTAGTCTTTAAATTACACCTATTGTTCGATTTATAACTGTTGCCAGACTTGTATCTGGCTTGTTGTAAGTACTGTCAGTCTTGTATCTGGCTTGTTGTAAGTACTGTCAGACTTGTATCTAGCTTGTTGTAAGTACTGCCAGACTTGTATCTGGCTTGTTGTAAGTACTGCCAGACTTGTATCTGGCTTGTTGTAAGTACTGTCAGTCTTGTATGTGGCTTGTTGTAAGTACTGCCAGACTTGTATCTGGCTTGTTGTAAGTACTGCCAGACTTGTATCTGGCTTGTAATAACACATGTATATATTGCGTAATGTGGTAACATGACACCACGTGTATACATTGGAATGGAAGGTATATACATTGGAATGGAAGGTGTATACATTGGAATGGAAGGTGTATACATTGGAATACATTGCAATGGAAAGTGTATACATTGGAATGGAGGTAACGAAGTCTGATCCACGGAAGTGGATTCAAACTTATTTCCTTGGATAAAGAGCCCTTCACTGACATCTAGTCTGAGTACATGTACTCAGAGTTGGTTGTTTGCAATTTATACCTTCTACAGAAGTAAACAAACCTACCATACTACGGGCAGGGTTAGAACCCGCGGTCAGAGTCATAAAACTCCAGACCGACGCGTTAGCCACTGGGCCAGCTGGCCAGGCTGAGGGACTGATTACCTCAAATTCCACCTCTAATTATACCTTCCTTTGTATTGGACTGATGAAGCCACTGTCTGGCGAAACGTTTCCCTAATAAAGATTCCCATATGTTGCGTAAGTGTTTCAATTCTTCAACTTGTCGGTTTTCAAAACCATTCATCACAGCGTTTATTTCTTAATTCAATGGCAAACCGCAGTGTTTCTTGTTAATCTTCATCATTCTACTATGATCTGTACTAGAAAAACATTCTAAAACATTCTAAAACATTCTAAACATTCTAAACATGCTTCACATAGGGCCAGACTGCACTTGTGTCTCTCATCCAGTACCACAGCATCCACTAAACTCTATGTACAAGAATGGTATACAATACCGACAAGATAAAAACTGAGACATGTGCAACATCTGGGTATCTTTATTGTAGACGTTTCGCGAATAAAGATACCCAGATGTTGCACAAGTGTCTCAGTTTTCATTCACTGATATTTATAAATCAATTCTAGGAGAGAAGTCGAGCATCACGGCAAGAGCGGAAAAAAAAATCCTCGCCAACACTCTCACTTAATCACAACAATTCATTAACACTCTTGGAATTACACCTTAGGTTCCACTGCTCTCTCCACCTCAATCTCTTTCTCTCTTTACATTCAATAATACATTAATCTCTTCGTAACATTTCGCACCTCAATGTTTTCAGACACGACGTGTCCACTGCCTCCAGCCTCCCCATCAGTGCAAAATTAAAAATATCTGGTGAAACTCGTGTGGTGATATAGACAAGCTGAAGAAAAACATAGGTGTGCATTGACCGAGACGTTTAAGGAAACGTTTCGCCATGAGTGACTGCCTCAATCGTAATTAAGACTGAGTAAATGTCTTGATCAGTGCCTACGTGTTTTTAACCTCAATATCTGCATCGTACGCATTAAAAAAAACATCGGTTGTGTTTTACCCTGATTTGTTTCCCTTTTTTTTCAGTACAGAGCAAAAATAAATTTTCAGGGCATTGTCAAAATTCATTTGTTGTCCGTCCTTATATCTCCCTCCATTCATTTCATTCTCAGTTTAACATTAATCTTTCATTATACGTTCATCGTCATCTCTTTGTCTACCTATTTCTTTCTCATTTACACACACACACACACACACACACACACACACACACACACACACACACACAAAATCCAAATTCCAAACCAGCACATAATCACCGAACCAACTGCACAAACACTGCCAAACATATACAACTACACAAACATTACCCAAACATCACACAAACACTGCCAAACATACACAACTATACAAACATTACCCAAACATCACCACAGAAACATTACCATCCAAACAACACAACACAAAAACTTTATCTCACAATCACTAATCAAACATTACCACACAAACATTACAGTACAATCACTACATAAACGTCACAATACAAACATCATCAGATACACATAATCAAACATCACAATCACAAAACATTACTACACAAACCCCCATCATAAACATCAAATATCACAACAGAACCACAAAGGATACGTCACAACAGAACCATCACAACATGAACAGTCACGACCACCACCCCAACATCACCACCACCCCAACATCACCACCACCCCAACATCACCACCACCCCAATATCACCACCCCAACATCACCACCACCCCAACATCACCACCACCCCAACATCACCACCACCCCAACATTACCACCACCCCAACATTACCACCACCCCAACATCATCAACACCACCCAAACACCTTTACCACCACCCCAACATTACCACCACCCCAACATCACCACCACCCCAACATCACCACCACCCCAACATCACCACCACCCCAACATTACCACCACCCCAACATCACCACCACCCCAACATCACCACCACCCCAACATTACCACCACCCCAACATTACCACCACCCCAACATCACCACCACCCCAACATCACTACCACCCCACACAGACCAAGACACCCCAAACATTCCCTGGTGAGAAATAAAGACAGTAAGGTATATTTTTATTTCTGACTGAGATTCTTGTCTCCTCAGAGGCGTCCGTTAAGACCATCATACTTTCATAAGTAGAATAATGGCCCCCTGAGTGTGTGTGTGTGTGTGTGTGTGTGTGTGTGTGTAGAGAATTTTTTCAACCCGTGCGCTTAGGGTCATTCATTAAGCCGGTGAGTCAACTAAACTTTGTAATAAGTTCTAACTGTTACACACAATCAGTATTCATAAGGACAACTTTATTCGTAATGTTAATGTTATTGTTGATAACTATGCTGATCCCTCAGGTGTGGACGAAAGCGAACTGCTGAGGTCGAGATCATGAGTCCGGTGGTTCACTGCACTGACAATGCTTCCCGTGGACGCTCAGAGTGAACCAGAGATACAGAAACGAACCATTGTATCACAGCCTCTCCTTCAAGTGATAGCTTAATCTCGTCCTTGATAAAGCTCCCACTCCAGCCTGACAACCACAAAGACTCGCCTGGCTGAGTGTCTCGTGGACCGTACTCCATTACCAATGAATCAGAGTACTTTTGCAGTCTAATAGCGACTTCCCAACCAGTACGAAGAATTCACGATTGAGGCGACGCGAATGGAAGAGCAGATGACGTGATTTTCCCAGTGGCCTGTACCTAACTAGATATACAGTGAACATAAATATAAAACCTGTTAAATCTAATCAGAGAGCTTCCTTCATAGTCCTTTCGCACGCATTTCTCCCTTCTGTTAGACGAAGAATGAAATTACTTTGCTGAGGGAGGGAAGAGTCCATAATCCAGAGTACATTATATATATATATATATATATATATATATATATATATATATATATATATATATATATATATATATATATATATATATATATATATACATATATATAAAATGTCGTGACGAATATGTAAAACTTGCGATTTTGGCTTAAATAGCAACGTTCTTCTTGCCGAATAAGGCAAGCGAAAAATTGTGTATTTAGTAATTTCGCAAAAATCATTCTGAACCTAACGAAAAAAAATGTATTTCATTGTGTTTGTTTATTAGTAAATTACTGTAAACTTATCTAAATATATTTAGTTGAATTAGGCTAAATAAAATTGCGCTTGTTATAAGATTAGGTAAGTTTTCTGAGGTTCTTATGGTACAAAATTATTAATTTTTACATTAACGTAAATGAAAAAATATATCTTTAAACGTACAAGAGAAAATTTTAGAAAGGACTTAATTTCAAATAGGTTTTCCTAATTGACTAATTTTACCTATTCGGCACGACACACACACACATTATATATATATATATATATATATATATATATATATATATATATATATATATATATATATATATATATATATATATATATAGGCAATAAGATCACAGTAAACAGGTGATTTCAAAATATGCAAAACAACCACTCTGAAAGAATAGAGAAATTCCAAGCGCTTTCGTGACTACTCACATTATCAAGGAACTATGAGAGTGGGATCTGATAGTGAGGTGCTGGCCGGACCCCTTATATAGCTTCCTTGGATGCTTCACTTTCATAGTTCCTTGATAATGTGAGTAGTCACGAAAGCGCTTGGAATTTCTCTATTCTTTCAGAGTGGTTGTTTTGTATATATATATATATATATATATATATATATATATATATATATATATATATATATATATATATATATATATATATGTATATATATATATGTTCAAATTCAACTTTAATAACAAAAACATTAGGTGGGACCAAGTCAACCAGGTCCTAAATGATATTAACTGGGAAGATATCCTAGGCAACACGGATCCACACTCATGTCTAGAAAAAATTAACTCTGTGGCACTCGAAGTATGGTCAAGGCATATTCCTTTAAGGAAAACTAAGAGAAGATGTAAACTAGAAAGAGAGAGGCGCACCCTGTACAGGCAAAGACGAAGAATAACAGAGCGGCTAAAAGAGGCCAATATATCTGTAATACGAAGGGAGGCACTGGTCAGAGAAATAACAAATATCGAACATCTTACAGGACTCAAGAAACTCGGGAAGAACTAAAAGCCATAAATGAAACTGAAAGAAACCCAAAACAGTTCTTTTCTTATGCCAAATTTAATTTGAGAACAACATCCAATATTGGACTCCCTACTTAGACGAGAGGGGTCCTACAAAGATGTTGGTGAGGAAATGAGTGAGCTACTCAAGTCCCAATATGACCCGGTTTCTAACCAGAGTCCAAGATCTAAACGAGTTTATGAGCGAGACTCCAATAAGTCTTCAATTAAATTAATACGCCTATCACCTTACAGTCTAGTACTCATAAACATATGTTAAAATAAACATTAACTCTATGAATTATGGAAAAAAATATGTGAATAAAATTCTTTAGTGCCTGGCTGGTTGCCACCACTGACCAGAGTTTATTCCCTTCAATCCACACACTCATGCACCGTGGCCTGATCGCTAAAGCTCTCGCTTCACACAGCGAGGATCTGCGTTCGACTCCCAGCGCGAGTAGAAACATTGGGCGTGTTTCTTTACACTGGTTGTCTATGTTCACCCATCAGTCATATGGGTACCTGGGTGTTAGTGGACTGGTGTGGGTCGCATCCTGGGACAAAACTGACCTAATTTGTGGGAAATGCTGTACATAACAAGCGGCTTTCTATATACTAGTATGTCACTGATGTCAGCTATGGTCTGTATACCTTGTACATGTACTTGTAGTAAATAATTATATAATTACATTATTATAAACTTTTATTCACTTCCATGTTACTTAGTCAATACTTATAAGAACCGCTATCTTACCAAGCTACTCTCCAACACTGGCGAGACCCCAGCAGTTCCCGTACTAGCATTAACAGTGATTATCCTGCCAATCCTCCAACCCACATTAAGGGTTTCAAACCAAACCTGTTTTAACAGACAAACCTTTTCTTACCGAACCTTCTTACCAGGATTTTCAAGAGATTCTTCTCTGCCTCCACTGACAATTATTCTTAATCTTCTAAAAGTCAATACCAACGCTTTCAGGACCGTCTTGTCAGTCTTTAAAGCAACTAGTAGAATTATCTCTACGGGTTTAACGCTTTTACATTACAAGAATAATTGCCAGTATTAATACTAATGATTTTATATTATGTATTGTCATACCAATGTTTTTAAGAGTTGTCCTGCGTAAATTAACACTAGTTTTCTGCTATCATTTCATACAACGCTGCGCACTAACACTGTATTTACCTCGACAGGAGAGACCCCGGCAGCCATGCAGACGAACGGGGCGGGGAACGTTTGGCAAGCAACGGCTGTAGGCGGCATCAGGACTCAGCCTGGCTTGCTGGCGGCGCTGCTGGGGCTGCTACTGTGGCAGGTGGTGAGTGTGGTGACTGCCGTGCCAGGAATGCTGAGACATGGACCCACCTGAGAACCAGGGAGGTCAAGAAGGGAAAACAGAGAGCGAGCGTCAAGACACTCTCAAGGAGGAGACGCAACACCCCCTTCTTACTACACCTCTTCCAACTTTCATGTGACCATCGCCTCTCCTCCGTCATCGTTGGTCAGAGTAAAGCTCCTGGGCACTGAGGGTACAGTTGCAACATAAGGATAATATTTTTGCCATTGGGAAGCTGAAAATGCGTTCGTAATGATTCATTTTGGAAATAGCGTCGAAAATGCGGTTCAAACAGATTATTTTGTTTACGTGATGCACGAACTGAGGCTTATGAAGGTCAGAGGAAGACACTAATAGTGAAACTGCAGTACACACACGGTAAAACTTTGGAACTGGTGCTAAACGTGTAGTTAAACAAGATTAATACAGGGACTGCAGCCAGAGACAAAAATACCTACTGGTAATATTTTTAGCTCCGTTGTGATAGATTATCAACTTTTTAGCAGTGACGGTAACAACTTTAGTTGGAATGTATACTGAAACTCAGTTAGTAAAAGAACTTTGCACCAAGTATTACTGGTGAAGCTGCAGTCCAGACCCAATGTTATGCCCAAGAGTATCCATCAGTGCCAAGAACCAGAGTAGACAGACGCATTCACAAGCCGTTCCTTGGCCAATAATTATATATATATATATATATATATATATATATATATATATATATATATATATATATATATATATATATATATATATATATATATATATATATATATATAGCAAGAAAACCAAGCTAATTGTTATGGTTTGTACGCATTCACTAATCGTAGATAGAAGTGAGAAAATATGAATGTCATTCATCCACAATTTTACCTACCACCACGCCCATACAACCACTCAACCTTACCCTCACACACACACACACACACACACACACATACATCCACTTTATCCACCAGTCCCATCCGCTACAATACTAAATACATATCTGGTTCCAAAAGAAGTGTAGCGAACACTTGTCAATGAGAGGCAGAAGCCTATCAGGAAGATACAATGTTTTATATCCAAGTTATTTACATACAGGTTCCTGCCTATCATGTTAAACCTTGGTGAGTGCAAATGTTATCTTAGCTGTTTCTCCTGTGTGTGTGTGTGTGTGTGTGTGTGTGTGTGTGTGTGTGTGTGTAGTGTGTGTGTGTAGTGTGTAGTGTGTGTGCGCGTGTGTGTGTGTGTGTGTGTGTGTGTTGTGTGTGTGTGTGTGTGTGTGTGTGTGTGTGTGTGTGTGTGTGTGTGTGTGTGTGTGTGTGTGTGTTGTGTGTGAAGTGTGTGTGTAGTGTGTGTGTGTAGTGTGTGTGTGTGTGTGTGTGTGTGTGTAGTGTGTGTGTGTAGTGTGTGTGTAGTGTGTGTGTGTGTGTGTAGTGTGTGTGTGTGTGTTGTGTGTGTGTGTGTAGTGTGTGTGTGTGTGTGTGTGTGTGTGTGTGTGTGTGTGTGTGTGTGTGTGTGTGTGTGTAGTGTGTGTGTAGTGTGTGTAGTGTGTAGTGTGTGTAGTGTGTGTAGTATGTGTGTGTGTAGTGTGTGTAGTGTGTGTAGTGTGTAGTGTGTGTGTGTAGTGTGTGTAGTGTGTGTAGTGTGTAGTGTGTGTGTGTAGTGTGTGTAGTGTGTGTGTGTGTGTGTGTGTGTAGTGTGTGTAGTGTGTGTAGTGTGTGTGTGTGTGTGTGTGTGTGTAGTGTGTGTGTGTAGTGTGTGTGTGTGTGTGTGTGTGTGTGTGTGTGTGTGTGTGTGTGTGTGTGTGTGTGTGTGTGTGTGTGTGTGTGTAGTGTGTGTGTAGTGTGTGTGTAGTGTGTGTAGTGTGTGTAGTGTGTGTAGTGTGTGTAGTATGTGTGTGTGTAGTGTGTGTGTGTGTAGTGTGTAGTGTGTGTAGTGTGTAGTGTGTGTGTGTAGTGTGTGTAGTGTGTGTGTGTGTGTGTGTGTGTGTGTGTGTGTGTGTGTGTGTGTGTAGTGTGTGTAGTGTGTGTAGTGTGTGTAGTGTGTGTGTGTGTGTGTGTGTAGTGTGTGTGTGTGTAGTGTGTGAGTGTGTGTAGTGTGTGTGTGTAGTGTGTGTGTGTAGTGTGTGTGTGTAGTGTGTGTGAGTAGTTTGTGTGTGTGTAGTGTGTGTGTCTAGTGTGTGTGTGTGTGTAGTATGTGTGTCTAGTGTGTGTGTAGTGTAGTGTGTGTGTGTGTAGTGTGTGTGTGTGTAGTGTGTGTGTGTAGTGTGTAGTGTGTGTGTGTGTAGTGTGTGTGTGAAGTGTGTGTGTGAAGTGTGTGTGTAGTGTGTGTGTGTGTGTGTAGTGTGTGTGTGTAGTGTGTGTGTGTAGTGTGTGTGTAGTGTGTGTGTAGTGTGTGTGTAGTGTGTGTGTGAAGTGTGTGTGAAGTGTGTGTGTAGTGTGTGTGTGTGTAGTGTGTGTGTAGTGTGTGTGTGTGTGTGTGTGTGTGTGTGTGTAGTGTGTGTGTGTAGTGTGTGTGTGTGTAGTGTGTGTGTGTGTAGTGTGTGTGTGTAGTGTGTGTGTGTAGTGTGTGTGTGTAGTGTGTGTGTAGTGTGTGTGTAGTGTGTGTGTAGTGTGTGTGTGTAGTGTGTGTGTGTAGTGTGTGTGTGTAGTGTGTGTGGTGTGTGTGTGTAGTGTGTGTGTGTAGTGTGTGTGTGTAGTGTGTGTGTGTAGTGTGTGTGTGTAGTGTGTGTGTGTAGTGTGTGTGTGTAGTGTGTGTGTGTAGTGTGTGTGTAGTGTGTGTGTAGTGTGTGTGTAGTGTGTGTGTAGTGTGTGTGTAGTGTGTGTGTAGTGTGTGTAGGTGTGTGTGTGTGTGTGTGTGTGTGTGTGTGTGTGTGTGTGTGTGTGTGTGTGTGTGTGTGTGTATACTCAACTATTCGTGGTTGCAGGGGTCGATTCACAGCTCCTGGCCCGGCCTCTTCACTGATCGCTACTAGCTTTATTAAACCTCCTCTTAAAACTATGTACGAATCCTGCTTCCACTACGTCAGTTGTCAGATTATTCCATTTCCTGACAACTCTATGACTGAAGAAATACTTCCTAATATCCCTTTGACTCATCTGAGCCTTCAACTTCCAACTGTGACCCCTTGTTTCTGTGTCCCCTCTCTGTAACATCCTGACTCTGTCCATCTTGTCAATTCCTCGCAGTATGTATGTCGTTATCATGTCTCTAACCCTACTGTCCTCCACTGTCGTCAGGCCGATTTCCATTAACCATTCTTCGTATGACATTCCCCATAGCTCTGGAACTAGTCTTGCTGCAAACCTTTGCATTTTCTGTAATTTCTTGAAGTGCTTGACCAAGAGTGGGTTCCAAACTGGTGCTGCATACTTCAGTATGGGCCTGACATACACAGTGTACAGAGTCTTCAACGATTCCTTACTGAGGTATCGGAACGCTATTCTCAGGTTTGCCAGGAGCCCATATGCTGCAGCAGTTATCTGGTTGATGTGCGCCTCAGGAGATGTGCTCGGTATTATACTCACCCAAAGATCCTTTTTCTTGAGTGAGGTTTGTACTCTTTGGCCACCTAGACTGTACTCTGTCTGCGGTCTTCTTTGACCCTCCCTGATCTTCATGACTTTGCATTTGGCGGAGTTAAATTCGAGGAGGCAGTTGCAGGCCTAGTCTTCCAGTGTGTGTGTGTGTGTGTGTGTGTGTGTGTGTGTGTGTGTGTGTGTGTGTGTGTGTGTGTGTGTGTGTGTGTGTGTGTGTGTGTGTAGCGTGTGTGTGTGTATCGTGTGTGTGTGTGTAGCGTGTGTGTGTATGTAGCGTGTGTGTGTGTGTCGTGTGTGTAGCGTGTGTGTGTGTGTGTGTAGCGTGTGTGTGTGTGTGTAGCGTGTGTGTGTGTGTGTAGCCTGTGTGTGTAGTGTGGGGGGGGGGATTATCTGTCTGTCCGAGACCATACCGGAACATTCATATATGTATACTGCTACACCTCCGTACGTGTGTACGTACAAACCTAACTACTGAAGAAATAAACACTAGGTGTGTGCCTGTGCCATTGAAAACAGACCAAGCATAGGTTTTCCTGCACACCTAAAAAAAAGTGCCTTGTAGGTAAGTCTCTCCTATTATGAAGGTAGAATAGTGTGTGTGTGTACTCACCTAGTTGAGGTTGCGGGGGTCGAGTCCGAGCTACTGGCCCCGTGTGTGTGTGTGTGTGTGTGTGTGTGTGTGTGTGTGTGTGTGTGTGTGTGTGTGTGTGTGTGTGTGTGTGTGTGTGTGTGTGTGTGTGTGGTGCTGAATACGTAAAACTGGTCAATTAACAGGAACTCATTTAAAATTAAGTCCTTTTTAGAATTTTCTCTTATACGTTTAAAGATATATATTGTTTTCATTTATGTTAATATAAAAATTAATAATTTTGTACCAAAAGAACCTTAGAAAACTTACATGACCTTATTATAACAAGCGCAATTTATTTAACCCTATCCAACTAAATATAATTATAAACACAGTGAAATATATTTTTTTCATTTGGTTCAGAATGTTTTTTGCGAAATAATTGCATACACAAATTTTCGCTTGCCTTATTCGGCAAGAAAAGAGTTGCTATTTAAGCCAAAATCGCAAGTTTTACCTATTCGGCACGACATATATATATATGTGTGGATAATTGAGCATTATAACACGTAAATCTTCACTGAGACAATATAACACAAGGCAAAGTAAGTTATATATTTCGACCTCCAACTATAACCCTCTTCAGTAGTGAAGGGATAGGGAAGAAAGGTCAAATATACACGAGAACTTAAACCTCACTAATGCAGGTGTTTGCTCTTAAGTAAAAGGCAAAGGTCACCAAGATCAGGGTTGAATTCTTGGTTCTACTGTGGGGAAAATAAATGGTTTGGCAGAAGGATTTTACTGCTGAGGTTTTGGCCAATTCTTTAGCTTATCGAGGGAACCTGGAGGTTACCTGGAGGTTATTCCGGGGATCAACGCCCCCGCGGCCCGGTCCATGACCAGGCCTCCCGGAAGGGTTTAGAAAAAAAAATATTCGATATGGGGACAGAAATCCCAGATTTTCAGGGGGGAAGTAGTGATTTTATCTGATTTCCACCGCCCTTGAGATGTATCGAATTTAGGTCTTGACGAGCTTGGAGCTGATTTAAGGATTTCCCGTTTCAGTGGCGCAGTTCGCTCTGAAGGTGATGTCAGCAGCTTCCAGGTAGACGTGTTTGAGAAGTTTGAACCGATGGAAAGTAATATAGTTTTTCTTGTTATAAACCTCTTGTGCATAGAGATTCACGTTGGAAGCCTAATGGTAGTATCTTGCAAACCAGGTTGCAATCTTCGCACGGGATTGCACACACTCCAGGTGGGTCGGAAGCTAAGAGTTTTTCTGCAACTAAGCCAACAATGGTAACATGAAGGTGGTAGTCCATAGACTTTCCTTAAGACACACACACAAACACACCTGCCTTCCTTCCTCTACACCTTACCTGAAGATGGCTGTATGCCGAAGCGAAAATATATACAGATGACACGTCGTGTTTCAATCAGTTTCTGTGTAGACTTTTGTGTTTTATTGCTTGTGCTCATTATATTATATATACGCATATATATATATATATATATATATATATATATATATATATATATATATATATATATATATATATATATATATATATATATATATGTCGTGCCGAATAGGCAGAACTTGCGATCTTGGCTTAAATAGCAACGCTCATCTTGCCATATAGGGCAAGTGAAAATTTGTGTATGCAATAATTTCGCCAAAATCATTCTGAACCTAACGAAAAAAATATATTTCACTGTGTTTGTTTAGTATTAAATTATTGTAAACAAATCTAAAATATATTTAGTTGGGTTAGGCTAAAATAAATTGTTCTTGTTATAATAAGGTTAGGTAAGTTTTCTAAGTTCCTTTTGGTGCAAAATTATAAATTTTTACATCAACATTAATGAAAAAAATATATCTTTAAACGTATAAGAGAAAATTTTAGAAAGGACTTAATTTTAAATGAGTTCTTGCTAATTGACCAGTTTCACATATTCGGCACGACATTATATATATATAATATATATATATATATATATATATATATATATATATATATATATATATATATATATATATATATGTCGTGCCGAATAGGTAAAATTGGTCAATAAGCAAGAACTCATTTAAAATTAGGTCCTTTCTAAAATTTTCTGTTAAACTTTAAGGTAAAAATCAATAATTTTGTACCAAAAGCACCTTAGAAAACTTACCTAACCTTATTATAACAAGCGCAATTTAATTTAGCCTAACCCAACTAAATATATTTTAGATAAGTTTACAATAATTTAATAATAAACAAACACCTTAAAATATATATTTTTTTCGTAGGTTTAGAACGATTTTTGCGAAAGTATTGCATACGCAATTTCTCGCTTGCCTTATTCGGAAGAAGAGCATTGCTTTTTAAGCCAAAATCGCAAGTTTTACCTATTCGGCACGACATATTATATATATTTATATATAAATATATATATATATATATATATATATATATATATATATATATATATATATATATATATATAATTTAGGTAATACTATTTAGACGTGGTGAAAATAATTGTGTACATATAGATGTGTGCGTCTTGTACTTAAGTCACAGACGTTCTGTGTATATAGTTATTACGTACATGTACTTTATTAGGTGCTGTGAGCGTCATGAAATATCTACGGACGACACTCTGGCAAGAAGTACAGCGTGTACTCAAGATGTGCTCTATGAGGGACCTTTGTACATAATTAGTATCCCACACACGGACTTCACTCTTTAAAGAGACATGTGTACATTGTATGAAAAATTCGTAGAGTATCGTGTATGTCTCCAGTGAACCGTGTATACTGTGTGTGTGTGTGTGTGTGTGTGTGTGTGTGTGTGTGTGTGTGTGTGTGTGTGTGTGTGTGTGTGTGTGTGTGTGTGTGTGTGTACAACAATGTTTTTATGTAAATAGACAAAGGAGTTCGTTTAAAGATTATATATATATATATATATATATATATATATATATATATATATATATATATATATATATATATATATATATATATATATTATATATATATATTATCGTACATATTTCATTTACATGTTATATCAGGTGAGTAATTTATACCAAGCGGGATGAGTATGAGGCTTACTCAGTTATACCAAGCTAAGTATATATGTATTAAAATAAGTGAGCGGTATTCCAGGTAAAGTATACTTACATTAGACAAAAAATGGTTTGAAGAAGTTAAACTAGAAATATACCAGATCTGGTATATTTCTACACGGTATATAGAAAGGAATTTCCCGTTAGAGGAACGTGTAATACAGAAAGAAAAGGCTATACCAACTTGCCCAGTATTGCAGAAGTTAAAAATATCCCCCAAAAAGATGGTCAAATAGAATTTCAAATAGGGTGGAGAGGGGTCAGTGAGAGCGACCTTATAAAATAGTGGGTTGAATCTTATATACGTGGGAGGAGCACTTGGCCCGTAGGGGTCACATAGGACTTGTAGGGAGGGAAATGGGAGGTATTCGGGTTCGATGATTCAAGGAACAGTAGGTTCACTTCCTTGGATCTATAGCCCGTCTGCTGCTCTGTTGCTGCTGGTGCTGCTGCTGCTGCTGCTGCTGCTGCTGCTGCTGCTGCTACTGCTGCTGCTGCTGCTGCTGCTGTTGCTGCTGCTGCTGCTGCTGCTGCTGCTGCTGCTGTTGCTGTTGCTGTTGTTGCTGCTGCTGCTGCTGCTGCACCATGGCGTCAGATATGCTAATTGAATTTATCCAAGGTAATAGCAGGTTTTTGTTAACCAGAGTTTTCTGACCCTTCTCCTGCTCTGAGTGAGAGACAGAGAGAGAGATGCAGAGAGAGAGATGCAGAGAGAGAGAGAGAGAGAGAGAGAGAGAGAGAGAGAGAGAGAGAGAGAGAGAGAGAGAGAGAGAGAGAGAGAGAGATGCAGAGAGAGAGAGATGCAGAGAGAGAGAGAGAGAGAGAGAGAGAGAGAGAGAGAGAGAGAGAGAGAGAGAGAGAGAGAGAGAGAGAGAGAGAGAGAGAGAGAGATGCAGAGAGAGAGAGAGAGATGCAGAGAGAGAGAGAGAGAGATGCAGAGAGAGAGAGAGAGATGCAGAGAGAGAGAGATGCAGAGAGAGAGAGAGATGCAGAGAGAGAGAGAGATGCAGAGAGAGAGAGAGAGAGAGATGCAGAGAGAGAGAGAGAGAGAGAGAGAGAGATAGATAGATAGATATCAGAGAAATCAAGAGATGCAGGACATAGGAGTCCACCCTCCAGGCACCAAGACAGTGCTCCCGCTATCACTGGAGAGGGCACACCACTGACAACTGTCTGCGAGATAACAGGTGTAACTATTACCACTAAAGTGGACATCATAAAGCTGCTGTCGGACAGGATAAGCAGTTCTTTAGAGACATACCGATAACAAACCACCAACATCTCCGAATGTCACCCACCCAGCTACTTCTATCTCGGCTCAGCAGGTGCTTTTGTGTCTTAAACAAGATCACAGAGCTACATCCCACCCATCAACTCAAGCTGAACACAATCATAAGTAGCCAGTCAGTATCCTGTCGGCCAACATAACAGGCTTCAGCACCAATGTTGATCTCATGCACAGTTTCATGAACATTCAACGTCCGACATGATCGTCAATATTTATATATTTTAGGATGACAGGTTTTCAGAAAATTTTGCAAGATTTACTGGCTACACCTCATGGACGAGACGAGACAGGAAGAGTCAAGTAGGAGGCGTCGCCGTGTTTTTTTCTAACAGTGTACATTCCCAGCTCATTAACGTTACCTTTCCTAATCACCTGGGAATAATGTTCTTCAGGCTATGCATAAATCCTAGTACCTCTGTATTAGCATGTGTAATGTACAGACCTCAGTGGAAGCAAGCAGACTCGATCAACTGTTTTGATGAAAAATGTGGACAAGTTCACTGGACACCCTTCTGCTTCAACATACATGTCAACATATTGTAACTATTGGTGACTTCGACCAACATCTTATACAAAAGCATTTCGATAAACTCCTTGCAGTTTACCACGCAAAAACTTCGTTGACTTCCCCACTCACGTCTCTGGCTCTTCCCTTGACTCAGGCGTGAGTGATCTATCTGAAGCCATAGTCACTTACAAACCTCTTGATTAAGTTAGCTCCTCTGATCACGAGACTGTCTTCACGACACAGGATTCCAACAGAACGAGGTGAAGAATCATCAAGAGCAACCTGGCTGTGAAAGAGAGGAAATTGATTGGCCCTTTGCTCGGAGCTTGCCGCCTCTGATTACAATGCTCTTCTTTAAGGTGACGTTGATAACCAAGTGATGCCGTCACTAAACATATCTTTAATCTCAAACATAAGCACATCCCTCTCTGGCAGTATGTAACGAAGCCTTCAGATCAGCCTTTGGTTGCCTGCTGTTGCCGAAAGGTTCCTACTGCTAAATAAAAGGCTTGGAATAGGTACAGAAGCATCCCACTATCTACACCAGGAACCTGCCCATGCAAGCCTGTCGGCAAATGGGAGAAGTCCAAAACTGGGCCATCTCTAGATGGGAGGTTGACACAAAACTGGGCCATCTCTAGATGGGAGGTTGACACAAAACTTGGTCATCTCTAGACGGGAAACTGACACAAAACTGGGCTATCTCTAGATGGGAGACCTAACACAAAAAGAAAAATGGCATCAGGAAGAATGGGCTCTATGTGATGGGATTGTCTCTACTAGCAATCAAGAGAAAACTGACCCGTCAGTGGTGGCAATAAGGCAGGATGAAGAATATCTTCTCATATTTCTGGAACAAGAAAAGGCTGTGGGCCCAGATAAGGCGAGTCCAAGATTGCTGAGTAGATGTGCGGACCAGCTAGAATCGCCTCTAATTCTCATCTATTAGTACTGCCTAGCACAGTGCAAATGGCCTCTTTAGAAAATGGAAAGCAAAGCGGAAATAAGGAACTACAGACCAGTGTCGCTCCTGTTAATCACTTACAAAATTCTTTAGACAATAATATAACTTTTTGTGACCGTCAAAATGACTTCAGAAAAGGTTACTCTGCTGATCTGCTGTTAAACCTCTCTACTATGTGGCACCAGTCATTAGATGAATCCAATGTCAGCTGTGTAGTATCACTGGACATTCCTAGTGCTTTTGACCGAGTATGGCACCAAGGACTCTTGGCAAAACTACAAGCACTAGGAGTCGCCGACTCTGCACTATGCCTCCTCAGTGATTACCTTCTCTAACAATACGTACTACTGGTGCAAGTGTGCAGCAGGAGAGAGTGCTTGGTCAATTGGTATGGAACGTCTACTTCAAAGATCTTAACTTCACCCCAGAAACTCTGCTTACTCAGCTAACTGCATTCCGACATTTTCTTATCAGAAAGAGGAAATACCTGCTTCTCTCAGACACATCAATCATCAGCTTCTACATATACTAGCCTGAGAATAACGACTGCAGGTTAAATTTGCTTTTGAGAACACACAAAAGATGCTGGGCTCTAGGCATCATGATGCTAATGCTGGAACAGTGGTAAAAATGAATAGGAGAGTTGGAACCCGGGGACGAAGTAGATATCATAGGAGTGGAATTTGATTCCAAACTGTCTATGAAGAACCACGTGGTAAATCTTGTAAGCAAAGCGACCAACAAGCTAACAGCGCTAGGCCTATCTAGTATCTGCTTGATAGAAGAGGTTGCAAATAACTGTACGAGTCACGTGTGACTCGTACAGTAGGTTTCAGTGTCTTGAATTACCTACACCGTCTCATCTATGATATCCGGACAGCACTGAGAACTCAGCAAGAAGACTCGTCTCTCTCCTGGACAAAGCCAGGGCAGATCTGTAATTCAAGCATAGCTCTCAGCACCAGAGAAATGTCTTACTGTTATGTACAAGACCAATATTTTAGGTAAAAGGACACAGGTGCAACTAATGTGGCATTTTAATGTGGCAACGTTACATTCTCCAGGAGCGAAACGTTGCCACACTAAAATTTCACATTAATTACACTTGTGTCCTTTTACCTAGCATATTGTCGATAATTCTACCCACATTAATACAAGATCAATATTGTCAAGGTACCACACTTGGCTCCACTTCGAGGAACAACGAAAAGACTGCTTCTGTACCACAAGACGGACAGCAGACGTCAACTACATTCTGCCAGGACTATTCTCAAGAACAGCACTTCATCTCAGATCATTCATTCGTAGAATGACTTGAGTCAGGAACACGTTCGTACACCAAGATGACGTCTATGAAATGAAGTCAGTTGAACAAGTCGCTGGCCCACAGATGGCTCCAACTTCATCCTGTTTCTCATTTGTCTCATAATAAAAAGGCTTTAAAATGAGCTGACATAGGTAACAGCTCTTGGCTTGTATATGAAGGTAGGACCTCTTAACCATGACCTTGGGAAAAAATATTATGTATGTAAAAAATGAGAGGAGATAGAGATGAGAGAGAGAGAGAGAGAGAGAGAGAGAGAGAGAGAGAGAGAGAGAGAGAGAGAGAGAGAGAGAGAGAGAGAGAGAGAGAGAGAGAGAGAGAGAAAATATTCTCAACATCCCTTACCTGTCAACGGGAAAGGCCTTGGTGCCGGTGAAGAGATTGTGATCCAAGGAATTGGAGTACCCCTCCACTTCCTTAGCTCAACCTTGATTACCTCCCATTCCTCAGGGACCTACATAACCCCAACCGGTTTAGTGCATCACCTCGAGTATATTAAGTCTACCTTACTAAGGTCAAAGAAAAGTCTACCTTTCTAAGGTCAAAGTCTGCCTTTCTAAGGTCAGTCTGCCTTTCTAAGGTCAAAATCGACCTTTCAAATGTCAAAGTTAAATATACCTTACAAACTTATGATCTATCTGTTTACCTCAGGATAAAGCCTCACTGTCCTTGCTATTACCTAAGACAGGATGTTTCAAAATGACAGACCCAGGTTCAAAGCAGTAGCGAATTCATATCGGGTCCAATTATTTGAAACACCCTGTACTCGGTACCTCAGTATACCGAGACGGTATCCAGCTTGGTATAATCGTCCACCTGTACTTTTCCAAATAGGGTTCACGTGTATTTTAAGGTATACCCAAGAACTAGATGCGTCGAGATAGGGTATATATGGAAGTATATACTGATCTGTTGTATGCTAGGATGCGACCCATCTCGATATGCTACGACTGGGTATATCTGAATTAAGTATGATCTATCTGACGATGACAATAGAGATGACCCAATAGCAGAGAGACGTATAGAAGAACTAGTCTTCACTCGGAACGTTTCGCTCATCATGTTGATGAGCGAAACACATGTGCAACGTTAGGTGTCTTCACTGGCAAGGGCGAAATGTCGCGGTAGCGTTTTCAAGAGAGAAATGTTCTCCCGGTGAAGTTCTCTTTAGAATAAAACGTCCCAATAACAATCTCAAGGGCGAAATGTTGCCCCGGTGAAGTTCTCCTTAGAACAAAACTTCCTAGTAAGGTTCTTGGAGCGAAACGTTGCCTCCTGAAGACTTCTCCTACACGTTCCTCTGCCTTCCCTCTTGTACAGCATTAAGTCCCTCAGCCCAGAGTTGATTTGGCAAATGTTGCGCTAAAGTCTACCTTAGACTAATTAAGATAGCGTCGACCTCTTCTGGGTCGACCGTAGTACACTCGACACTTGTGAAATCCCAACTCTCCGTTTTCTTTCCATTCTCCAGGGGGGGTGTTAAGAAAATTACTTAGGTATGTAGTTTTGTGCTGGTCGTTGTAAAAACAGCGACATTGTTGTTGTACCGTTACATTTTGTACTGTAAATAAATAAAAAATAAAATAATTAACCTCTGTTTAATTATCCTTTATCTCTCTATATAAGGATTTTTATCGGAGGTCAGATTATTAAACAGAATATTTTTGTGTCAATGGGATTTAGTGAAGTACTCACCTAATTGTACTCACCTAATTGTGGTTGCAGGGGTCGAGACTCAGCTCCTGGCCCCGCCTCTTCACTGATCGCTACTGGATCCTCTCTCTCTCTGCTTCCTGAGCTTTGTCATACCTCTTCTTAAAACTATGTATGGTTCCTGCCTCCACTACTTCACTTGCTAGGCTATTTCACTTGCTGACAACTCTATGACTGAAGAAATACTTCCTAACGTCCCTGTGACTCGTCTGAGTCTTCAGCTTCCAGTTGTGACCCCTTGTCCCTGTGTCCCCTCTCTGGAACATCCTATCTCTGTCCACCTTGTCTATTCCCCGCAGTATCTTGTATGTCGTTATCATGTCTCCCCTGACCCTTCTGTCCTCCAGTGTCGTCAGTCCGATTTCCCTTAACCTTTCCTCGTACGACATTCCCTTGAGCTCTGGGACTAGCCTTGTTGCAAACCTTTGTACTTTCTCTAACTTCTTGACGTGCTTGACCAGGTGTGGGTTCCAGACTGGTGCTGCATACTCCAGTATGGGCCTAACATACACAGTGTACAGTGTCTTGAACGATTCCTTATTAAGGTATCGGAACGCTATTCTCAGGTTTGCCAGGCGCCCGTATGCTGCAGCGGTTATTTGGTTGATGTGTGCCTCCGGTGATGTGCTCGGTGTTATGGTCACCCCAAGGTCTTTCTCCCTGAGTGAGGTCTGTAGTCTTTGTCCACCTACCCTATACTCTGTCTGCGGTCTTCTTTGCCCCTCCCCAATCTTCATGACTTTGCATTTGGCTGGATTGAATTCGAGAAGCCAGTTACTGGACCACATGTCCAGCCTCTCCAGGTCTCTTTGCAGTCCTGCCTCATCCTCGTCCGATTTAATTCTTCTCATCAACTTCACGTCATCAGAGAACAGGGACACTTCAGAGTCTATTCCTTCCATCATGTCGTTCACATATATCAAAAATAGCACTGGTCCTAGAACTGACCCCTGTGGGACCCCGCTCGTAACAGGCGCCCACTGTGATACCTCTTCACGTACCATGACTCGTTGCTGCCTCCCTGTCAGGTATTCCCTTATCCATTGCAGTGCCCTTCCTTTTACGTGTGCCTGATCCTCCAGCTTCTGCACTAATCTCTTGTGGGGAACTGTGTCAAAGGCCTTCCTGCAGTCTAGGAAAACGCAATCTACCCAACCCTCTCTCTCATGTCTTACTTCTGTTACCTTGTCATAAAACTCGAGGAGGTTTGTGATACAAGATTTGCCTTCCATGAACCCATGCTGGTTTTCATTTATAATCTTGTTCCTTTCCAGGTGTTCGACCACTCTCCTCCTGATAATCTTCTCCATGACTTTGCACACAATACATGTCAGAGACACAGGTCTGTAGTTTAGTGCCTCGTTTCTGTTTCCTTTCTTAAATATGGGGACTACATTAGCTGTCTTCCATTTCTCAGGTAGTTGCCCAGTTTCAAGGGATGTGTTGAAGATTGTGGTTAGAGGCACACACAGCATCTCTGCTCCTTCTCTAAGGACCCATGGGGAGATGTTGTCCGGTCCCATCGCCTTTGAGGTGTCAAGGTCACTTAAGAGCTTCTTCACCTCCTCCTCAGTTGTTCGTATGTCATCCAACACTTGTTGGTATATTCCCTCTTGATGTTCCCTTCTGTTCTGTCTTCCCACAGCCCTTCCTGTCTCTACTGTAAAAACTTCCTTAAATCTCCTGTTCAGCTCCTCACATACCTCCTGATCATTTCTTGTGAGTTCTCCACCTTCTGTCCTTAATCTGATCACCTGGTCTTTGACTGTTGTCTTCCTCCTGATGTGGCTATACAACAGTTTCGGGTCTGTCTTGATTCTCGATGCTATGTCATTTTCATACTGTCGCTGGGCCTCCCTCCTTACCTGTGCGTACTCATTCCTGGCTCTGCGACTGATCTCCCTATTTTCGTGTGTTCTCTGCCTTCTGTACTTTTTCCATTCTCTATTGCACTTTGTTTTTGCCTCCTTACACCGTCGGGTGAACCAGGGGCTTGTTCTGGTCTTCCCGTTGTTACTGTTGCCCTTGGGAATGAACCTTTCCACTGCCTCCTTGCATTTTGTTGCTACATATTCCATCATTTCATTTACTGGCTTTCCTGCCAGTTCTCTGTCCCACTGGACCTCCCGCAGGAAGTTCTTCAACCCTATGTAGTCCCCTCTTTTATAGTCAGGCTTTTCCCATTCTACTCCTGTTATTCTCTCCACTTGCAGCTCTACTATGTATTCAAAGCACAGAACCACGTGGTCGCTAGCTCCTAGGGGACTCTCATACTTGATGTCCTCAATGTCTGAGCTGCCCAGGGTGAACACAAGGTCCAATTTTGCTGGTTCATCCTCCCCTCTCACTCTGGTAGTGTCCTTAACATGTTGGTGCATGAGGTTTTCCAGCACCACGTCCAACATCCTGGCTCTCCATGTTTCGGGACCCCCATGTGGCTCCAGGTTTTCCCAGTCAATCTCCCTGTGGTTGAAATCCCCCATAACCAGCAACTTTGCTCTGCTGGAGTGAGCTCTTCTTGCCACCTCAGCAAGTGTGTCCACCATTGCTCTGTTGCTCTCTTCATATTCCTCTCTTGGCCTCCTGCAGTTCTGTGGTGGATTATACATCACTGCAATGACCACTTTGTGTTCCCCAGACTGAAGTGTACCTGTTATGTAGTCTCTTTCTCCCGTCTCATCTATTCCTTCCATTTTCTCGAATTTCCATCTGTTTTTTACGAGCAGAGCAACCCCACCTCCCCCCCTGCCCCTTCTATCTTTCCTCATGATCTGGTATCCTGGTGGGAAGATTGCATCTGTTATTGTCTCCATGAGTTTTGTTTCTGTAACTGCTATGATGTCTGGGGACTTCTCATTGATTCTTTCTTGCCATTCCTCATGTTTGTTCGTTAATCCATCTGCATTTGTGTACCAAACCTTCAACTTCTGTTCTAATACTGTAACTGTGGTGCGGGGGGTGGAAACAGAGGGATCGGTGTGTGATGGTTGGTTTGGATTGTTCAGTTGCCTTGGGGGTGTCGTGGCTGGAGTCCTTCTGCAGGTGTTTCTGGGGGGTGCGCTTGTCCTTCCATTTGATCCTGGGTCATTCTGCTCTCCTTTTTCATTTCCTCCCATTTCTCCTTTCGTTTTTGAACTCTCTCTTTCATTGTCTTCCTTTCGTCCTGTGTTCTGTCTCGGTCGAGGTACACACTCCGGAACTCCTGCTTGCCTCTCAGCCGTGCTTTCTCCTGCAGGATCATGGTTCGGGTTGATTCTGCCTTGAAAATTACTTTGAGAGGCCGATTCCTTTTCTTTGTGAACCACCCAATTCTCCGAAAATTTGCCACCTGGGTCATGTCCCCCTCGCCTATCACCTTCATGATGTCTTCAATCGCTTTTTTCCCCTCCTGCTTTCTTTCATCATAAGTTTCCCCTTTAGCTTCGTCTAGCCCATAGACAAACACGGATCTCTCCCTTTCCACCTCCCACTGTGACTCCCATTGCATCCTCTGATGTGTTTTAGTTCCTTCCCGTGGAGTGTTCCTTCCTTCAGTCCCTTCCCTCGTTATGGCCCCTATGCTTCTTGGTTTATCCTTCCTGCTCACCTGCTCCTGGCCCACACAGGTATCTGGTAAGGTCCTTGCACATGTCCTAGTTCCTTCGATGTCTTCCAACCTCTCTTTCTGTCCTAGTGTGCTCCCTGTCTTTGTTTTGGCCCCATGTGGGTTTGACAGGACCTCTGCATATAGTTTAGTTTCCATGCTTCCTTCAGACCTGTTGTCTGTGTTTAATTTAGCCATTGCCGATGCTACTTCTGTAATATCTTTGTCTCTGTGCTGTTTCAGATGTCTCAGCTCCTCTTCTAATCTCTCTATCTTGATTTCTGCTTCTGTGGCCTGTTGCTTCCACCTTCTGCATTCTGCTGCTAACCTCTCTTCCATCTTCCTTTCCAGCTCATCTAGTCTCCTTCCCCAGTCTTCCTCCCTTTTTTTGAGCTCTATCTCCCATTCCTCCCTCTCAGATTCGTCCTTGGAACACCTTGTCCTCATCCTGGTTAGGGGGAGGGGAATAGATGGTTAGGAGAGGGGATGGATGGTTGTGGGGGAGGGGGAGGATGGTTATTGGAGGGGTAGAGATAGTTGGGGGAGGGAGTTAGATGGTTTGGGGGAGAGAGGGGATGGATGGTTATGGGGGAGGGGGAGGATGGTTATTGGAGGGAGGTTGTTGGGCGGGGGTTAGACGGTTTGGGGAGGGGTTAGGTGGTTTGGGGGAGGGGTAGGTGGCTAAGGTGAGGTGGTTAGGGAAGGGGTGGTACGTGTTTGTGTCTAGTGTTTGTGTCAAGTGGTGGAGGGTGTGTGTGTGTGTGTGTGTGTGTGTGTGTGTGTGTGTGTGTGTGTGTGTGTGTGTGTGTGGATGTGCGTGCGTGTGCGTGTGTGCATGTGTGTGTGGTGTGTGTGTGTGTGTGTGTGTGCGTGCGTGTGCGTGTGTGCGTGTGTGTGTGGTGTGTGTGTGTGTGTGTGGTGTGTGTGTGGTGTGTGTGTGTGTGTGTGTGTGTGGTGTGTGTGTGGTGTGTGTGTGTGGTGTGTGTGTGTGTGGTGTGTGTGTGGTGTGTGTGTGGTGTGTGTGGTGTGTGTGTGTGGTGTGTATGTGTGTGTGTGTGTGTGTGTGTGTGTGTGTGTGTATGTGTGTGTGTATGTGTGTGTGTATGTGTGTGTGTGTGTATGTGTGTGTGTGTGTATGTGTGTGTGTGTGTGTGTGTGTGTGTACGTGCGTGTGTGTGTGTGTGTGTGTGCGTGTGTGCGTGTGTGTGTGGTGTGTGTGTGGTGTGTGTGTGTGGTGTGTGTGTGGTGTGTGTGTGTGTGTGTGTGTGTGTGTGTGTGTGTGTGTGTGTGTGTGTGTGTGTTTGTGTGTGTGTGTGTGTGAGTGTCTACCCTTGTGTGTGTGTGCTTGTGTGTGAGGGAGGGAGGGTTAGGGGGGGTGGTGTGGTTGAAAGATCCGTCGTGTAGGCACAAATTTAGTCTCATTTATCTTTCCCAATTATGCTACTCTCTCTACTTATTGCCCTTTCTGGATTTACGTGTTAATTGTTGCTGGTTATTATCATTTTCCTTGTTCACATTGAGAGAGGACTTCCTAGCTTCCTAAGTATTCTTATTGCTAATAACTACCGGTAGTAACACTGCCTGTGTACATGTGTGTGTGTGTGTGTGTGTGTGTGTGTGTGAGTGTGTGTGTGTGTGTGTGAGTGTGTCTTGTGCGGTGTAATGACTGGCCGCAACTTCTTGTGACCTGACACAACCCTCCTGGGACCTGACCCTAGCACGGTCTTACTATGTTGCCCTTAAAAGCTTGTCCCACCTACCTTCTCACACTCGTCAACACTATATTCTCTATGTCTATGCTATTTCTATTCTAATTCTGGTAATAGCTTGCAGGAGTGAGTGACCAGTATCAAACAGTATACAAGGCCAGCCAGGGCCGTCAACATGCAAACCACAACTAGGCGAATAAACTTGCGGTGACAGTTGCCAGCTGCTGATGACGAAGTAGTACGTAGGCCTTAAATCCCTATGTTGGAGATCCTTCACCCGTGATGATTACAACCATATATTCTCGTACATCCCGCTTCCTCACTTCACTCTTCCCTGATGATAGTATACACTTCACATTATATACACTTCACTTCATATGTATAATGGCACACAACTTGTCGTGACGTCACTTCATCAGGCCTACCGCTACCAATGTGGCAACAGCGCCTAAGACCCCCAACGGTTTGCGCTTTGAAATATTATGATTTCAGCTTTCCTCTCACTTTCTTTAACTAATAACTTGAATTATCACTCGTAGTATTGTTCACTGACGTTCCACTACCACTGATTACTTCTAGCTGATATTACGCGTGTGTGTGTGTGTGTGTGTGTGTGTGTGTGTGTGTGTGTGTGTGTGCGTGCGTGTGTGTGTGTGTGTGTGTGTGTGTGTGTGTGTGTGTGTGTGTGTGTGTGTGTGTGTGCGTGCGCCCGCGAGCTCGGGCACTCACCTAGTTGTGATTACAGGGGTCAAGTCACAGTTCTTGGCCCCGCCTCTTCACTCCTGCTCCATGAGCTTTATCTTACCTCTTCTTAAAGCTATGTATGGATCCTGCATCCACTACATCACTTTCCAGACTTAATGACAACTCTGTGGCTGAAGAAATACTTCCTAACATCCCTGTGGTTCATCTGAGTTTTCAACTTCCAATTGTGGCCCCTTGTTTCTGTGTCCCACCTCTGGAACACCCTGTCTCTGTCCACCCTGTCAATTCCTTTCAGTATTTTATAGGTCGTTATCATAGCCCCCCTATCTCTCCTGTCCTCTAATGTCGTCAGGTCGACTTCCCTTAACCTCTCCTCGTAGGACATACCCCTTAGCTTAGGGACTAGTGTTCTTGCAAACCTTTGCACTTTCTCTAATTTCCTTACGTGCTTGGCTAGGTGTGGGTCCCAAACTGGTGCTGTACACTCCAAGACAGGCCTGACTAAGCCTGAGATACACGGTGTACAGGGTCCTGGACGATTCCTTATTGAGATGTCTTAATGCTATTCTTAGGTTTGCTAGGCGCCCATATGCTGCAGCAGTTATTTGGTTGATGTGCGCCTCAGGAGATGTGCGAGGTTTGTAGTCTCTGGCCCCCTAGACTGTACTCCGTCTGCGGTCTTTTTGCCCTTCTCCAGTGTTCATGATGTTGCATTTGGTGTGTGTATGTGTGTGTGTGTGTGTGTGTGTGTGTGTGTGTGTGTGTACTCGCCTATTTGTACTCACCTATTTGTGGTTGCAGGGGTCGAGTCTTAGCTCCTGGCCCCGCCTCTTCACCGGTTGCTACTGGGCCCTCTCTCTCCCCGCTCCATGAGCTTCATCAAACCTCGCCTTAAAACTGTGTATGGTTCCTGCCTCCACTACGTCATTTTCTAGGCTATTCCACTGCCTGACAACTCTATGACTGAAGAAATACTTCCTAATATCTCTCTGACTCATTTGTGTCTTCAACTTCCAATTGTGGCCTCTTGTTTATGTGTCCTCTCCCTGGAACATCCTGTCTTTGTCCACCTTGTCTATTCCACGCAGTATTTTATGTCGTTAACATGTCTCCCCTGACCCTCCTGTCCTCCAGTGTCGTCAGGCCGTTTTCCCTTAATCTTTCTTCATAGGACAGTCCCCTTAGCTCTGGAACTAACCTTGTCGCAAACCTTTGTACTTTCTCTAGTTTCTTGACGTGCTTTATCAAGTGCGGGTTCCAAACAAGTGCTGCATACTCCAGTATGGGCCTGACATATACGGTGTACAGTGTCTTGAACGATTCCTTACTAAGGTATCGGAATGCTGTTCTCAGGTTTGCCAGGCGCCCATATGCTGCAGCAGTTATCTGGTTGATGTGTGCTTCCGGAGACATGCTCGGTGTTATACTCACCCCAAGATCTTTCTCCTTGAGTGAGGTTTGCAGTCTTTGGCCACCTAGCCTATACTCTGTCTGTGGTCTTCTGTGCCCTTCCCCTATCTTCATGACTTTGCATTTGGCAGGATTAAATTCGAGAAGCCATTTGCTGGACCAGGTGTCCAGTCGGTCCAGGTCTCTTTAAAGTCCTGCCTGGTGTTCATCTGATTTAATTATCTTCATTAACTTCACATCATCTGCAAACAGGGACACTTCTGAGTCTAACCCTTCCATCATGTCGTTCACATATACCAAAAATAGCACTGATCCTAGGACCGACCCCTGTGGGACCCCGCTCGTCACAGGTGCCCATTGTGATACATCATTACGTACCATGACTCGTTGTTGCCTCCCTGTCAGGTGTTCTCTGATCCATTGCAGTGCCCTTCCTGTTGTATGTGCCTGATCCTCTAGCTTCTGCACTAATCTCTTGTTTGGAACTGTGTCAAAAGCCTTCTTGCAGTCCAAGAAGATGCAATCAACCCACCCCTCTCTCTCGTGTCTTCTGTTATTTTATCATAAAACTCCAGAAGGTTTGTGACACAGGATTTGCCTTCCATGAATCCGTGCTGGTTGGCATTTATACTCTTGTTTCGTTCCAGGTGCTCCACCACTCTCCTCCTGATAATCTTCTCTATAACTTTGCATACTATACACGTCAGTGACACAGGTCTATACTTCAGTGCCTCTTTTCTGTCTCCTTTTTTAAAAATGTGTGTGTGTGTGTGTGTGTGTGTGTGTGTGTGTGTGTGTGTGTGTGTGTGTGTGTGTGTGTGTGTGTTATATTTCACACGTCTACGTACGTCATCAGGAGCTCTGCAATACTGCAACAGCAGCAACGGAAGGAATGAGAGTAAGTTTTCTCAGAGTAAGGTAACGTGGTGACACCAGCCAGCTTCTCTCGGATAAAAGGGGCACCGGTCCGTCTACCACCCACCCACAATACCCACCCACACCACCCCTCCCTATATGGGACAGGGTAGAAGAGGACCTCCCAGTGCACAGAAAGCTTGAATCAGTATAATAATATCAACCCTAAGCTTCATCTAATCGCCGTCAATAAGTCACGTGACAGATTACGTTGCACTAGTGGATAAGACATTTACAAAACAATGTGTTTAAATCTTCTAATTAATAAAAGAGTCAAATGTTCCCATTTTTTTTTTTTTTAGATTCACCGGTATTCTCCCGGCCCGGGCCTTTTCCAAGTGGTGGCCCGGCCTTGGCTCCCTCTTTAGGGAGTGTCTGAGACCTAAGCCTCCCATGGGAGGAGGCACAAGTACCTCCTCATCTTTGGGACCAACTGTCCCCAGGCCTAGCCACAAGCTAGGCCTCTCTGGTCTGTAATGGTTCCCATTTGTCAGCTTAAAATACCGTACTACATCCCGGGACAATTTCAGAATGTTCGAAAGAATCTCTTCATATATTTCTACATTCCTATATATTCCTATATATTTCTATATATTCCTATATATTTCCATATTCCTATGTATTTCTATATATGTATATATTCTTCATATATTCCTAAGTACTGCCTACCGATATCCTCAGCATAATTATGCTTGTACCTTGTTTATTTATGAATCTTCTATAGTATTTCCATTATTCTTTATGACCTAAAACCAGACAATTCATTAATTTTCGGTGGCCTGGTGGCTAAAGCTCCCGCTTCACACACGGAGGTCCCGGGTTCGATTCCCGGCGGGTGGAAACATTTCGACACGTTTCCTTACACCTGTTGTCCTGTTCACCTAGCAGCAAATAGGTACCTGGGTGTTAGTCGACTGGTGTGGGTCGCATCCTGGGGGACAAGATTAAGGACCCCAATGGAAATAAGTTAGACAGTCCTCGATGACGCACTGACTTTCTTGGGTTATCCTGGGTGGCTAACCCTCCGGGGTTAAAAATCCGAACGAAATCTTATCTTATCTTATCCTTCATCACATGACAGCCTGACTCCTAAGCTAGATGCAATCACCATGTTGCAATCACTGATTTCCGCTACTTAATCTTGTGTACCTGTAACCCTACAGTACCTTTGTACAGCTGTAGCTAAAAGGGTTTAATCCTAATGGTTATATAGAAGACAATAGTTGCTTCTCAACAAAATCCTTTGGGATAAATTATACCACGGGCGGGGTTTGAACCCGCGATCAGAGTCTTAAAACTTCAGATCGTCACGTTAGCCACTGGACCAGTGGCCATGTTAATTATCTTACTGATTTCTTCGGAAAAAAAATCACTAAAACCATCAGATATATATACCTCGAGAGTCGTAGATTTTCATCGTATATACATAGAGATTTTAATGTATACACCTATAGGGGTACATATATATACTCAGAGTTAATTTTAATTCCTGTTTTAATGGTTTAAGTTTTCTTGTCTGGTGGTGGAGAAGTTTACATGCAGCATTAGTAACCCTCGTATAGTCGATAGGCTTGAAACCCCCACCCCCTCCCCATTAACCAATCGATCAGAAAATTGATTCAGCGGAAACTATCCAATTTAAAAATTTCCTCATTAGGTTTTAATTAAAATAAGAGCTATTTTCCTCATTTTTTGTCTCTCTTACCCAGTTTTATCTCCACTTCTTGTGCAATCCGGAAGTGAAAAGTTGATAGCACATTCAAGAAGAGGTACGGTATATCCTGAGTAATGAAGATATCCACTGTGAGGTTTAGCACTGTGAGTAATGAAGATATCCAGTGTGAGGTTTAGCACTGTGAGTAATGAAGATATCCACTGTGAGGTTTAACAATGTGATATATATATATATATATATATATATATATATATATATATATATATATATGTGTGTGTGTGTGTGTGTGTGTGTGTGTGTGTGTGTGTGTGTGTGTGTGTGTGTGTGTATAACCACGAACGAGTGGTATTGATCAATAACAATGCTGCACTAGCCAAGGACTCGAACCCATGTTGCTCTGGCCCGCCTCATGGCGAGCGTGAACCACATGACGCCTTAACACACAAGACCACCCAACATATATGTGAATTTCCGGTTGAGTTCCGGCGCTGCTCGTCGGTCCGAAGAAAATATTTCCAGCGAGCGCTACTGTCGACGAAAATTGATTGTTTACACAGGATACTATTGAATGTTGGAAGGAAAACCGTTTTGCTGGTCCATTAATCACTGTTTCCTCCCGAGACCTGCAGCTGGTGATGCTTAATGATGGATGACAAGGGGTGAGGAAGAGACGTAAGGAGAGTAAGGGGAGAGGGTTTGAGGAGAGATGAGTAAGGGGATGTAGGGAGGAGGGTTAAAGGGAGGCAGTATAAGTAGGGGTGAGTCAGGGAAGGGGTGAATAAGGAATGGGGTAAGTAAGACGTAAGGTAAGAGAAGAGGGCGAATTAAAGGAGTTAGGGAAGGGGTAGTGATGGGTGAAACACTGGGAAGGGAGGGGGTGAGTGATGTAGGGGGTGCGTGGGGTGAGTAACAAGGTGTCCAAGTGATGGGTGATGACTGACAAGTGATGACACGTTATGAATGCTGATCAGCAAGTGACATCCAGTGATGTGTGAAAAAAGGGTTGATTAATGATGGGCGGAGAGTGATGAGCACTGAGTGTGACTCTTGAGTGTGACAGCCACAGGGGTGGCGCTTCCCAAGACACCCTTGCTGACAGCTGATGATTTATACGTAGAGGGACGAAGCTAAAGGAATTATTAACCCCTTTACTAATTATACCACCTTGATATAATATATATATATATATATATATATATATATATATATATATATATATATATATATATATATAATGAACCCCTGCAACTAGATACATATAAGACTGAACGGGTTCCCTTGGCCTCTTGTACTCACCTATTTGTACTCACCTATTTGTGGTTGCAGGGGTCGAGTCCTAGCTCCTGGCCCCGCCTCTTCACCGGTTGCTACTAGGCCCTCTCTCTCCCCGCTCCATGAGCTTTATCAAACCTCGTCTTAAAACTGTGTATGGTTCCTGCCTCCACTACGTCATTTTCTAGGCTATTCCACTGCCTTACAACTCTATGACTGAAGAAATACTTCCTACTATCTCTCTGACTCATTTGTGTCTTCAACTTCCAATTGTGGCCTCTTGTTTCTGTGTCCCCTCCCTGGAACATCCTGTCTTTGTCCACCTTGTCTATTCCACGCAGTATTTTATATGTCGTTATCATGTCTCCCCTGACCCTCCTGTCCTCCAGTGTCGTCAGGCCGATTTCCCTTAATCTTTCTTCATAGGACATTCCCCTTAGCTCTGGAACTAACCTTGTCGCAAACCTTTGTACTTTCTCTAGTTTCTTGACGTGCTTTATCAAGTGCGGGTTCCAAACAGGTGCTGCATACTCCAGTATGGGCCTGACATACACGGTGTACAGTGCCTTGAATGATTCCTTACTAAGGTATCGGAATGCTGTTCTCAGGTTTGCCAGGCGCCCATATGCTGCAGCAGTTATCTGGTTGATGTGTGCTTCCGGAGACATGCTCGGTGTTATACTCACCCCAAGATATTTCTCCTTGAGTGAGGTTTGCAGTCTTTGGCCACCTAGCCTATACTCTGTCTGTGGTCTTCTGTGCCCTTCCCCTATCTTCATGACTTTGCATTTGGCAGGATTAAATTCGAGAAGCCATTTGCTGGACCAGGTGTCCAGTCTGTCCAGGTCTCTTTGAAGTCCTAGGTCCTAGGACCGACCCCTGTGGGACCCCGCTCGTCACAGGTGCCCACTGTGATACATCATTACGTACCATGACTCGTTGTTGCCTCCCTGTCAGGTATTCTCTGATCCATTGCAGTGCCCTTCCTGTTATATGCGCCTGATGCTCTAGCTTCTGCACTAATCTCTTGTGAGGAACTGTGTCAAAGGCCTTCTTGCAGTCCAAGAAGATGCAATCAACCCACCCCTCTCTCTCTTGTCTTACTTCTGTTATTTTATCATAAAACTCCAGAAGGTTTGTGACACAGGATTTGCCTTCCGTGAATCCGTGCTGGTTGGCATTTATACTCCTGTTCCGTTCCAGGTGCTCCACCGCTCTCCTCCTGATAATCTTCTCCATAATTTTGCATACTATACACGTCAATGACACAGGTCTATAGTTTAGTGCCTCTTTTCTGTCTCCTTTTTTAAAAATGGGAACTACATTTGCCGTCTTCCATACCTCAGGTAGTTGCCCAGTTTCCAGGGATGTGTTGAAGATTGTGGTAAGTGGCACGCACAACATATCTGCTCCCTCTCTAAGGACCCATGGGGAGATGTTGTCCGGTCCCATTGCCTTTGAGGTATCGATGTCCCTTAGCAGTTTCTTCACCTCCTCATCTGTATGTATGTCGTCCAACACTTGTTGGTGTATTCCTTGCTGGTGTCCCCATCTGGTCTGTCCCCCCAGAGTCCTTCCTGTCTCTACTGTAAATACTTCCTTAAATCTCGTGTTAAGCTCCTCACATACCTCTTGATCGTTTCTTGTGAGTTCTCCACCTTCTTTTCTCAGCCTTATCACCTGGTCCTTGACTGTTGACTTCCTCCTAATGTGGCTATACAGCAGTTTCGGGTCAGATTTGACTTTCGATGCTATGTCGTTTTCATACTGTCGCTGGGCCTCCCTCCTTATCTGTGCATACTCGTTTCTGGCTCTTCTACTAATCTCCTTGTTTTCCTGGGTCCTATTCCTCCTGTACCTTTTCCATTCTCTGTTGCACTTAGTTTTTGCCTCCCTACACCTTCGGGTAAACCAAGGACTCGTTTTGGTCTTCCTATTATTTCTGTTTCCCTTGGGAACAAAACTTTCCTCTGCCTCCTTGCACTTTGTTGCCACATATTCCATCATCTCGTTTACTGATTTTCCTACCATTTCTCTGTCCCACTGAACCTCCTGCAGGAAGTTTCTCATACCTGTGTAGTCCCCCCTTTTATAGTTTGGCCTGTCCCCTTCAGCTCCTGTTACCTTCTCCACTTGTAACTCTACTATAAAGTCAAAACTCAGAACCACATGATCGCTAGCTCCAAGGGGCCTCTCGTAAGTGATATCCTCAATGTCTGAACTGCTCAGGGTGAACACAAGATCCAGTCTTGCTGGCTCATCCTCCCCTCTCTCTCTGGTTGTGTCCCTGACATGTTGATGCATGAGGTTTTCAAGTACCACATCCATCATCTTGGCTCTCCATGTTTCGGGACCCCCATGTGGCTCCAGGTTTTCGCAGTCGATCTCCCTGTGGTTGAAATCGCCCATTACCAGTAACTTTGCTCTGCTCGAGTGAGCTCTTCTTGCCACCTCAGCCAGTGTGTCCACCATCACCCTGTTGTTTTCTTCGTACTCCTCTCTTGGCCTCCTGCAGTTCTGTGGTGGGTTATACATCACTCCAATGACTACTTTATGTTCTCCGGACTGAATTGTACCTACAATGTAGTCTCTTTCTCCAATCATGTCCATGCCTTCCATTTCCTCAAATCCCCATCGGTGTTTTATGAGCAGTGCAACCCCTCCTCCCCCTCTACTCCTTCTATCTTTCCTCAGGATCTGGTATCCTGTTGGGAAGATTGTGTCTGTTATTGTCTCAGCGAGTTTTGTTTCTGTGACTGCTATGATGTCTGGGGATTTTTCACTGATTCTTTCATTCCACTCCTCATGTTTATTCGTTATTCCATCCGCGTTTGTGTACCAAACCTTTAGTTTCTTTTCTATCATTGTGGTCATGCAAGAATATTGGGGTTGGGAGAGTGAGAGCCTTGGTGGGGGCCTATATGGGGCTGTGGTGTAGGTGGGGTTTGTGTTGATGGGGGTGGGGTCAGAATGCCCATAAGGGACAGCTGTTGGGGTGAGGTTTGTGATATGGGGGTTGGTGGCAGAGGGAACAGTGAGTGGGTTGTAGTATAGGTTGCTCAGTTGCGTTGGGAATGTCGCGGGTGGAGTCTTTTGGTGGGAGATTCTGTGGGGTGTGTCTGCCCTTCCTCCTGTGTCTGGGTCCTGCTCATTTTCATTGCTTCTCGTTCCTCCTTGCGTCTCTGTACCCTCTCTTTCAGTGTAGTCCTTTCTTCTCGTGTTCTGTCGCGGTCGAGGTATACTCTCTGGTACCCCTCTTTGTCCCTCAGTCTTGCTTTCTCTTGCAGAATCCTGGTTCGAACTGATTCTTCCTTGAAAGTTACTCTGACAGGCTGTATCCTTCCACTCGCAAACCACCCTATTCTCTGAAAATTTGTCACCTGGGTCATATTGCCCTCCCCTATTGTTTTCATGATGCCTTCAATCATTTTATTCTCCTCCTGTTTTATTTCTTCAAAGTTGGCCCCCTTGGCTTCTTGGAGCCCGTACACAAAAACTGACCTCGCCCTTTCCTCCTCCCACTGAGTCTCCATCTGCATCCTCTGAGGCATTTTATTTCTTTCCATTGATATGTTCTTGCCTTCAGTCCCTGTCATATCTGAAACTTCTATTCTCAGTGAACTGTCTTTCCTGACCAGCTTTCCCTTGCTACTGCAGTTGGCTGTTAGAATCTCTGCATATAGCATACCTTCATTGTCTTCGGACCTGTCGTTTGATCTTAGGGTGCTCATCGTCTTTTCCCTGGCCCCACGTGGGTCTGATAGGGCCTTCGTGTACGGCATGTCTCCGTTGTTGCTTACCATCCCCTTGTCTGCGCCTGACTTTGAATTTCCTGATGTCACATCTGAATTGTCATTTGTCTCTCTAATCTGTTTCAGGCTTTGCAGTTTCTCTTCTAAGCACTGTATCCTAGCTTCTGCTGCTAAGACCTGTACTTCCCACTTCCTGCACTCTTCAGCTATCCGCTCCTCCATTTTCTTACCAAGCTCTACTATCTTCCTTCCCCACTCTTCCTCCCTTTTTTGGAGCTCTAACTCCCAGTCTTTCCTCCCTGGTTCGTCTTCCAGATCTCTGGTTTTCCGTCCTCTAAGG